>NW_017670469.1:111879-189041 GCF_001879085.1 Nicotiana attenuata | reverse complement strand
AACAGATTAAGAAGCCCCTAGAAGCTTCTAGGTGGGGTGAGAGCTGCAATTTCTGATTTTAATAGCATTAACTTGAGAACAAGTCGCAACCTTAGGGACAAAAATGAAAATAAGTGAGGGACTAATGGGTAAAATTTGAATCTGAAGCTGCACCCTAATTTTGCCTATAAAATGGCATTAACCTGCCTTGTTGAAGAAGTTTTTGGCAGCCATCTAAACCCCCCCCCCCCCCCAAAAAAAACAAGGCATTCTATCAGTTCTGGGAGCCCAAAAGTTCCCCCCAAAGTATTCTTTCAGTTTTTCCAGATCTGAAATCAGAAGTTTCAAAATTCAGAAGCCAAAAAAACAACAGAAATTACAGAAAAATCCGAAAATACTGTTTTGTTCAATTTCTTAGGTTAATTTCAAGTTTTAGCGGTTGATTTGCATTTCTTAGCTCAATTTCTGGTAGCTGAAGTTCAGAAGTAGTCCTGGTTTGAGTTCAAGTAGGTTTTGAGTTCAATCAAGTCAGTGTTGGGTCAACTTATTAGGTGCTGGTTGCTGTGATGTATTCCTGGGCTTTGTGAAGTGTCTTGGTTTAAAATCGTTCCTGAACTGCTGTTGAGAGTTGTTGTTACTACTGCTGACTCTATCCTTCTGCTTTCCTTTGCAAATTCCAGGTACACAGTTTTGACCCACTGATGTAGCACCAATTTGGAGTGAAATGAACGATGTTCCAGCTTGTGTTCATTTGAATATCTGAAATATTTATCCTTACTTGTTTGAATTATATTAAACCAGTGATTGTGTAATTAGGACTGTTTTATTTAACGTATAGCAACTGTTTAATCGGATTGTTTGGACTGTTTTTGGATTTCAGCAGGATGAAATGTCGATTGCTACAGTTTTCATGCTTAATTAGGTAGTAGGTGTAATACGTGCATACATAATTGTAATCATAGAGAAATTTGTTAGTTTAGATGTTGAATTTAAATTCAAGTTTTTTAGCATGTTGATTCATAACTGAGAAAATTATAGTCCAGTGAACTAGGATTCTGAATTTGACATTAAGCGTTTCAATTTTGCCTTTTAAAAAATTCGAATTGTGTATGTATTCTTTTGGATGGTTTTGAGCGTCAACGGGCAGAATATAGGTGTTAACCAAATGATTGAAAATGGCTATAACACGGTGCTCTGCTGGGTTTGAATTTCAGATCCTGTTTCAATTTAAGCTTTGTTTCTGGGCTCAAATGCAAGGCCCAGACAGTTATTGTCCAGCTTCATAGCTGAAACTTGTGTGTAATACACCCTGGGCTTGGTCCTTTCAATAGCAGGCCCAAGTCTGGGCCTGGTCCTTTCAATAGCAGGCCCAAGTTGTACGATCAATGGGATGTTGCAGAATATATATTCAGGCTCATCAAGTCTCTTTGCTAACAATGTTAGTTAATTGATCAAGCCTTTGTAGAGACAATTTTGGTCAGGAGATAATAGTTTACTTTAGGACTGGCCTTTAAATAATAAATGAGATGAGCCTCGCCAAATAAACAAACAAATTGCGGGGCCCTCAATAAATGCTATAAAATACTTAGAATTCGGGTGAACCGCTTAGCGAATTTCACGATTTTCCCCAAAGATAATACCTCATTAGTCACTCTAGGCCGTTTAATAAACTTACCTTCGCAGTTACGGGTGCACATTTATGTGACCCAAATCCAAATCTTAACGGAGTCGAAGTGTGTTGACAATCACGGGTGCACTGGTGCGACGTGGTTCGAGACGCACTTTCACGACGTTGCAATTCTTATAAAAAATAACAATAAAAGCAGTTTACTAATAAAGGGCGCATGAGCTAGAACACGTTTTGAAATCAGATTAAATCAAACACAACAGTTGAGCGACCGTGCTAGAACCACGGAACCCGGGAATGCCTAACACCTTCTCCCGGATTAACAGAATTCCTTACTTGGATTTCTGGTTCGCGGACAGCTAACAGAGTCATAATTTCCACGGTTCGGGATTCAACTGGTGACTTGGGACACCCTTAATCTCCCAAGTGGCGACTCTGAAATCTTAATAATAAATCCCGTTCCGATTGTCACTTCAAGTTGGAAATAACTCCCTTTATTATACCCTCTTCCGCAGGTGTAGTGCGAAAAAGGAGGTGTGACAATGATCAGTGATGCCCTCATCCGGGGAAAGTATTTGTAACACTACTTTCTCCCCCCAGTCGCAGTCTTTTCTCACTAACCCAAGATGCTCTTCTCCTATCAAAGAAGTAATCTTCAAGGTATGCTCTCATTGGTCCCGTATACCGGAGGCGGAGCTCTCCCCTCTCTGCCCGACAGACCCCGATGTAACAGTCATGGCGATGGTAAACTCAGAGAACTAAAGTAGGATTCGGTGCAAGTACGATTGGTACTAAAATGATGAAAGGCTTAACGCAAGAAAAGAAGGGTAGCTACTTAGAATGATGGGATCTCCAAAAGAACAAAAACAACCCTGTATATATATACGGAAAAAATGGCGACAGTCCGCTTGCCTCAAAAAACGATCAAAAAACACTGACCGATATCACTTCGGGAAGATACGATGGCGTAATCGCCTCGATAGCTTTGCATCCATATCGTACATTAGGTGACGCCATGCAATGTTTCGGGAACGGAGATCCCCCGTACCACTGCAAGTCCCGAGGTGATACCCGACCTTGAGGACCTCCATCAAATAGAAGTTAGGCTCCAAGAGGCCAATGATGTTCTCACCAGTCCCGAGGTGGTACCCGACCTTGAGGAGCTCCATCAAAAAGAAGTTAGGCTCTAAGAAGCCAATGGCATCACCACAAGTCCCGAGGTGCTACCCGACCTCGAGGACCTCCATCAAATAGAAGTTAGGCTCCAAGAGGCCAACGATGTCCTCACCAGTCCCGAGGTGGTACCCGACCTCGAGGACCTCCATCAAAAGGAAGTTAGGCACTAAGAAGCCAACGGCATCACCGCAAGTCCCGAGGTTGTACCCGACCTCGAGGACCTCCATCAAAAAGAAGTTAGGCTCTAAGAAGCCAACGGCATCACCGCAAGTCCCGAGGTAGTACCAGACCTCGAGCACCTCCATCAAAAATAAGTTAGGCTCCAAGGACATAAGCATTTAAGCTCCACCCGTATGGGCTTGATCACGGGGTACCACCTAAATTCAGGTAAAACCTCATTCGGGATCTACCTGTAACGCCTTAGGGCTATCTACGCTAAGTTCAAAACAGGTTTCCAGGTGGCCCGGGTTTGAACGAACCCCCACTCGGGGACTGCATCGAAAGCTTAAAGGCAGTCCCTATCCTCGGACCTCCGAGCAAATTTCCCCCGAAGATTATTGCGAGGTCTAAATGATAAATCACGGTCTCAAGGCTCGAGGCGTTAGTTTCATTCAACTCAAAGTAAAGGTCCTGACGACCCGAATCATCGGTCCAATCCAGGCTTGGCCCGAGGAACGGCAAAAGATTCCACGGGGAGCCATATAAATCAATCAACGGTCAGAGAAATATACTTCCACCTGGGCTCAATATCGACACCGACCGGTAGAGTCATGCACTCAGAGTCTCCATAAGCGCAAATAAAAGGAGACATAGCAAACATCTTTGTATTCATAAACACTTGATTACAAAAGCCTACGGGGTCCTTACATATGGTTACAAAATCCCACGGAGGATCCTTACGCAAAAACAAAGAAGTAAAAGAAAATACATACGACGAAAGCCAAGAGTCTAAGCTGTTCTCGGGGGTATATTCTCGGCGGCGTTATGTTCGACCGCTGCCCTCTCGGAAGCATATCTCCGGAGGCCTGATCTCAATTCCTCCGCCAACAGTGTCTCAAAGGTTGAGGGAGGCAAAGGAGATGAAGCGCCACACCAGGTCGGAGTAAGGAGGTGAGCAGCGGTGTATAGTCCAAACGCCCTCCCGAGCAGCGGTGTAGAGTCAAAACATCCTCCTAAACCGGAAGAAATCGGCCCCCCTATTTCACCATCTCGAGCCAACAACAATAACAAAAACAGCGATGACAAGGCGGTGCGATCCCGCTCGGCGAAGGAAAGCCCTGAAAAAGGGGCGTGGACTAACTGGCGAGAACGCCACCGTGTACCGCGGGCCTCAAGCATGAGAGATATCACCGGATGAAGATGAACAGAAGGAAGAGAAGGAAGAGGCGGAAGGATATTGGAAAACACTTGAATGAGGAAATGGTTCGAGGAGTTCCCCTTTTAATAGGGGGTGACAGCATAACCGACGGCTCCATTAATGCCCTTGAAAGACGTATCAGCAGACCCAATCACTGCTTTTCTTGAGAACTGAACCGACAGTGATATTGCCACTCTGGGGAATCAGAATCGGAGGGATGAGTGTCAAATTCGTTTCTTATCGCTCCGCTATTAAGAAACGCGGGGACTATCTGTGTACGGTGAAATCGGAGGGTCCAATTCCCTATCATCAAAGCACCTCAAAAGATCGTCCCGAAGGCTCGAGGCTACGAGGCTGTGGCCAAATTTTCTCCCTCGAGGTTTGACGACGCTCGACCTTGGGACAACATTGACCACGACTATGGTAAAAGTGGGAAGTTCCAAAGGCACACGGCTAGGGCTGACAAAGTCTAGTGGGCTATTCTGAACCCAATCAGGGCGTCATTCAGCTGTCCCATCTCCATCTCTATATAATTAATGTATTTTGTACTATGTTGGGATTTCCCTCCTATATAAAGGGAGTCCTTGTCATTTTGTAATAGGTCTGTTGCTTCATTTGCTCCATACGAAATATAAAATAACATTCTCTCTACTCTCTTACATATTCTCTTGATATTATTGCTTCCATTTATTATCTTCATTATTGTTCATCATTTATTGCTTATCAGTGGCCATAAAGAGCCTTCTTTGATTTTATGATAACTATTAGTCATACTTCGATCACCTTCGATAGCTCACAGTCGAGCCCCGGAATCGACCTCGAGGCCCCTGAATCGACAAGCTCGAGGATCCGATTGTCAACCTATCAGTTTATTTATCACCCCATTCCTAACTTTTATTTCATTTCTAAGTTTCGCACATAGCATCAACTGCTTAACAACCGGCATAAAAATAGATCACGTATTTTTAGAGTCCCATAATCAAATTTAATTGTAATCACCATTTTCACGGTAAACATAATGTCAAAACAACGAGCATAAATTTCTTCGAGAGTCTCTCTCCGAGACTGGGACTTGGCATGCTCAGACAACGCAGAATGATCGAACCTGAGCAGCATCAGAAATTTCCTTTGCTCGAGCATGAGCGGCTTCAGCATCAGCTCGATAGACGGCCACGACCTCCTCTGCGTCGGCCTTTGTTCTTTCCGCTTCAGATGCGGCCTTCGCAAGCACAGTAGCTAACCGAGCCTCGAGCTCCTTGATTTTCTTAGCTCGGGCCAAGCTCTCCTCCTTCATGCCTTGGAGTTGACGTTCGACCAAAGATAGCTAGGCTTGAGCAGTGTCTTTCTCCGAGGCAAGGCGGTCCATGTTTTATTTCCACCCCAAGTTCTCTGCCTCCTTCATCTTGGCCTCCTCGCTAAGTTTCTCGATCTTTTCGGCCTTCTACTGGACCTGCAAGATTTAAGTATTAGCCGTCGACTTCGGATTAATAAAATGAGCTTCCGAAAATAATTAACTGCTCAATCAAGTAAGTTTGCCCTTTATTAGCTGTTGCCAATTCAGCTCTAAGGCCCTTGACCTCCTCTTCCTTTTGCTCAGTAAGGAGTTTTAGGGCATCCCTCTCCACCGTAAGATTTTCTAGATCGGCCTCACACCGATCCAGTTTTGCCCGAGATTTACAAAATGCTTCCCGATGAAGCATCAAAGCCTACAGAGAAAGAAAGGAAATCAGACAAGAAGAAACAAAGACAAAAATAATATTAATGAAGGGAGCTAAGGCTTACCTGACTCAGAAGTCGATGGGCTTAATCGAAGATACTCGATGCATCACCCAGACCGAAAGTCTCTTCGACCCTCGTGAAGCAGCCACGAAAAAGGTCTTCCCCTTCGTGGGCCATTCCTATATCGGGGGTCCCCATGGCCTAGGCTTCATGAATTTGTCCCTCGGAAAATGAAGGGAGAGACGGTGAATCATCACATTTATTGCCCCAAGCGTATTACTTGGGGCGTTCTCTTCGTTTTGAAGGGCCTCAGAAATGGCCCCTTCAGGTAAGTCCACCGATCGCCCATCATGGCGAGAGACATCTTCGGCCCCCGATGACTCGAGGACTTTGCTTGTTCCACCCTCCGAAATCCCTTCGGCCCGAAGCTGAACTTTCTCAACCGTCACCAGCTCAGCAGCCTTTGGGACCTCGGCGCTCCTCTTTCGAGCCACCAGCTCGTAGTCAGCATCTTCATTCTCCCCTTCTTTATCTTGTAGATGCTGAACTACGTTCTCAGGAAGGGCGGCGGTATCTTTCTTCGACTTGCAAGCCTTGGTCTTCTTGGGCTTCGGTGTATCGGAGGCGAGACCCTTTTTCTCTTCTTATCCTTAGCCAGCTTCGGGGCCCCCACTTCCCCATGTGGGGGCAGCCTCATGACAGCATTATCTTCGAGACCTGTATGGGAGGAAATCAAGTAAAAGTAAAAGAGAAACATCTCACTAAAAGGCATAAAACACGGAAAGAGAAGCCTACCGTGATTTTTGGCCTCCCATCGGCCATTGGCCAAATCGCGCCAACAGCGCTCAGCGTACAAAGAGGTCGAGTCCATTTTTCGAACCCAGCCTTCAAGGTTCAGGATTGCACCGGGCACCCAAGAAACCGCTGCATCATAGGAAGGTATGTCAATACGAAAAGACAAAAGAAATAAAACGGTAAACGGAAGCTATAGGTGAGTTCGTGCTTACGCTTCAGGTTCCACTCTTCAAGGAATGACATCTTTTCGGCCGGGATTATATCGAAAGTCTTCACTCGAACAAACCGCCCCATCCATCCTCGATCCTTGTCCTCGTCAATGCTCGAGAATAGTACTTTGGTAGACTGATATTGAAGCCTTATTAATCTGCCTCGATGAAGACGAGGGTTGTACAATATGATGAGATGGTCGAGGGTAAAAGGCATCCCTTCGACCTTGCTCACGAAAAATCAAAGCAAAATGACGATACACCAGAAAGAAAGATAAATCTGTCCTAGTATTATTCGGTACTGGCAGCATAAGTTGAGGATAACTGGATCAATGGGACCCAGCGCAAAGGGGTAAGTGTAAACACTTAAGAACCCTTCTACGTATGCTGTGATGTACTCTTCAGGGGTCGGAATCACCACCTCCTTATTTTCCTAATAGCAATCTTTTTTCACCTGCTCGAGATCGCCCTCGGTTATTGAGCATATGTATCTCGACATCGGCTCACATCGGCCAGGTACCGATGAGGTTTTCTCAACTTTAAAGTCAGAAGGAAGAACGCATGACCCAGGAACACACTCTTCGACGTGTGGCTCCACCGGCGTTTTATCGCCGGCCGGCCGCGAAAAAGAGGCTTTTTCCTTTTGAGGAACAATTTTCGATGTTTTTGCCATTTTTATACGAGTTCAGAGAAAGAATAAGATAAAACTTGTTGTTTGATGAGAAGGTTGGCAAACGGGATGTGAAGAATTGAAAAACTTGTAGGGAGAAGAAGTGCTTCGAAGATTAGAAGAGATTTTGGAAGTAAAGTTTGACAAAATTATGAAGATGGTCTATTTATAATGTTTGCTATGACAGTTCAAAGGCACTAGTGGCCGACAATCAACTAGCGCTAATTAATGATCTTGGGAACCATACCGACGCGACGCTTCAGTCATTTTTGTTGCTCACGTCACAAGAGTGACATCATAACTAGTCGAGATATAACATCGAGGGCTCAGTTCGTTTCTTCTCATTACACTCCAAGAAATGAGGGGACTATCTGTATACAGTTAAAATCAAGCTTGCCCAATTTTGCTATTTAATCGAGACTACGTGATCACATCGAGGGTCAGCCTCGTAATGGATCGGGCTATAGCATGAAGATGAGGTGTCGAGTTCAAGAATCGAGGTGTCCATCGAGATCGAGACTAAGTATGACCGACTTCGAGTAAAGTGCAATAACGGAAAATCGAGATATCCGTAACCGATCAGAGATCACGGCGGAAGTCCCTGAACAGATCAAATCAAGGCCGTTTATTTGTACCAATCATGATATTTGCTTCCATAATAGAATTGTACGATAATTAGGATTCCTCTAGTATATAAAGGGGAGTCCCCATTATTTGTAGGAACCTTACATTCATACAGATAAAAGCAATATAATGTTCTAACTTTAACTCACATTCTTTTGTTTATCAATTTGCTGCTCTTTAATTGTTTTTTTTTACTAAGCTCGAGGCTACATCAGCTCGAGGGCACCGTCCTCGCATTGGTTTATTTTACATTCTTGTCAATTCCCATCACTTATCTTTGAGTTAATCAATTGGTATTATGTGAAATCATGTATCCTTAAAACCATATTACAATTTTAATTGTTACTCAATTTTTAGGGTAAACAAAGTTCCTAATCAGTTGAAGCTATATAACCTCATCGCACCACATGCCCTTCCCTCCTAACCTTCTATAATTCTCGGGTTGGACTTCTTTCATATATTCCACATAAACGTACTGGTAAAAATTAAGTGGACGTTTGGACATAAAAATTGTGAAATTCCGAGAAAGTGGGAAAAAATTCAAGTGAAAATGATATTTGAAAAATAGAGTTGTGTTTGGACATAGATATAATTTGGAGCTATTTTTGAATTTCTGTGATTTGAGGGAAAATTTTGAAAACCAGCTTTTTGGAGTTTTTCAAATTTCCCAAAAATTCTAAAATTCAACTTCAAGTGAAATTTGAAATTTTCATGGCCAAACACTAATTTCGGAAAAAAGTGAAAATTTTTCCAAAGAAAGTGAAATTTTTATTCTGGCCAAACAGGCCCTAAATCTTACCCACGGTCGAGTTATACCAACGTAATGAATACCCCATAGATGTTTGCACGTACGATTCTTATTATAATTGCAATGATTATTGATTAGTACACAGTCTCACTTTAATTTATGACTTAATCTTAAGATTAATTTGCATAATTTTGTTTAATCACCGGATACAAGTATGTTTTTATCGTACTTTGATTTGAGATTAGATCTCACATCATTTTTGGATTGGATCTTTGGTCTCCTCAAATAGTCTAGATAAATTTTCACCTTTTGAGCTATAATTTAGGATTGAATTAGGCTCAAGGTCAATTTCTTTTAAACATATTTGGAGCATGCGAGGGTGGGTTGTTAGAGTTCCACAATGTTTGTGGATGGTGTCTTGAGTTTCTTCATATAACTTTGAGCAAATCTATCTCATGAACTAGCTTTTAGGCTCCAGGTGGTCCATTTCTTTACATTTGCACTGGATTTTACTTTTGGTTCTGTCTTTTGGAAATAATAGTTTAGCAAAAATGTTTAAAACAATAGTGGAAAAAAATGTTTGGTTCTATCTTACTTGTTAGAAAAACAGCAACAACGTGGTTAGAGAAACTTTTTTACCCTTAAAATAAGCAACAATTGAATTTATACGTTGTTTAAAGGATATGTGATTTAATTTAACAAAAATGATCTAAGAACAGCAAACAATTGAATTGAAGGAAAACAAAACGATCAAACCAAACGCGATGGATGATTAGGCTTGGCCTTGTAATGAACACTGAAATTTGGTTCCGATCAAGCCCTTGAATCGGGGTTGGTTGCAACTAAATAAATAAGCAGATGAACAACACTTTGAGCACTAATTAGAGAAAAAAATTGACTTTATAGCTTTGGTATGTGTGCCAACAGTGATCTTTAAAATGAAAAGGTTCTTTCTTTATATATAGTAGGGGAATTTCAGTCCTAGTAAAAGTCCAAATAAGGTAAAAATCTTTCTCTTCTAGTAAATCGTGATACGTAGTTGATATCGGACGAGATTTACACAGTAATATCCGATTAAGGGCGGATAGTTCGGCCCCTCGTTTGTCCTGTCTAACCGTCTTTCACTTAGCCTTGGTTCGTTACATTGCTGGAGCTCAATTTTTCTTATGCTTGGCCGTGTCCGATTCTTGGCGCATCATTCGTCCTCCCCGAGCTCTAATCTGTGGGAGCATATCGGGTCGCGCTGTCCTCTCGTTTCTTTACTGAAAAATTGGGGGTAACTTTATCCCCAATTTTACCCACATACAGATAGTCCCCCCACTTTTTGACTAGCAGATTTATAGAAACGACTAGAAGTGATTAACTGAACCTGGTTCCTTCCTCCGTACGACATAAGCGGGTTGACGAGTGAGCAAAACATCCCATCAGTCGCATCTTTCTAACTTCGGACACGTGTCAGCCGTCGGTTGACCATTCTCGTGGGCATCGAATGTGAAACATCACGCGTTCATTATTTCCCTCCTATAAAAGCTCAGGTTTCCCTTTTTCACTTGTTTACTTTCCAATTTCGAATCTTCTTGAGTTACCCTCGAATTTTTTACTTGTTCATCATTCCCTCAAATCTTCACAAATTTGTTCTTCACATCTTTATTTCTTCATCTTCAATCTTCAAATCTTCATACTTTGCCATTAAATCTTCAAGCTAGACCTTCAAATCATCATATCAATCTTCAAACCTTCATATCAGCCTTCTAACCTTCATATTCCCAGATAAAGATGGCAAAAACCTCAAAATTAGTGTCTTAAAATACTGCTCCTTAAACATCTACCCCAGCCGCAGATACCGAGGCGACCCTTCCGATAGAAGCTCCAAAACCTCCTTTTAAAGAGTTCATCCCCGGAGGCTGCTCCATAGATAACGACTTTAAGGTCGAAAAAGCCTCCAAATAAGGAGATCAGGGTGAGGAGGCATGGAGGTATATCTGCTCTATCACCGAAGAAATGCTCCAAGCGGTCCGGGAGGACTACAAGTAAGAAGGTAAGGACGTAGTCGTTCCCGGTCCTGATGAGGACATCACAATGCACATGGAGGGATACTTAGGCGTTTATACGTATCCCTTCACGCTCTGTCCAACGAATATGGTAGTCTTCGACTTTTGTAAGAGGTACGAGGTCTGCCTCAGGCAGATCCATCTGTCCTTTTGGAGGATTGTGACCCTCCTCCGTCACTTTGCCAATAACACAGAGGAGCCTTGGTTATCGTCATTTTGACTAAGTCCTTCCTTTTCACAAGTTTTCCCAAGACCACCGAGCTTCGAGCAATTACCGAGGTTGTGGCCTCGTCCCTAATTGAAAAACCATCTACTTCGGTACAACCTACTGCTGAGGCTACTCCAAAGAAGGAGGAGAAAACAAGAAAGAAGAAAAGCTCCTCTAACTCCTCAGATGCTCCCGTCGAGGCCAAGAAGAAGAGGATCGTGGTCAAGTTCAGAAAGAGTACCAAGAAAAGTACTCGTGCCAGGGTCCCGGACCCTGATTCTATCTACCACTCAGGGAATACCCTGAGGATGATGACACGGAGTTTGTCTCCCATGAGCTGGACGACGCTGCACAAGAGATGGCAGTACCGGAGGGGGATGACCGTAAGGCAGAACACTCCTCAACTTGGGAGCCCGAGGAAGAACCTGTGGCCACTGCACCTCGAGAAGCTACTCTGGTTCTGAGAGAGGCCATCGGCGTCATTGACGTCCAATAGTCACCGTCTCACACGGAGCCTCTTTTCGATGAGGCTCAGGCTGTTACCGAAAAGCCGAGCGAGGCATCACGGGCAGCGAATAAAGCCCTCAATTTGTTTTTCGAAGGCGTAGACGTCGGCATGCTGGAAGACTACTCCAGTTTTGGCCACCTGGAGATCCCAAAAAGGGATGTGCTGCCGGGATCAAGCGGGCCAAGTTTGAGCCCAAAGCTTGTGAACTAGTTCCCCGCCTCGAGTGCGGACCCTGACTAAAAGAAGATGGACATGTTTATAGTACTGGTGGATACCAGGATGCTATCCGGGCCGGTCAGTGTGGCCAGCTACCTTCGTTCCTCGGTAACCAAAAAGGACCAAGTGAATATGAACGAGGTGGACGCGCTGATCCTCTTCCATGAAGGACAGTAGGCGCTAAACAGGGTATGTTTTCTTCCCCTCATATCTTTAAATAGTCCATATTGACTTAGCGGATTTCAACGATTTTGCATTTTTTATGCTTCAGGCCTCGGTGCTTCATTATGAGAGCTTCTACCAGTTTCGGATGGAGGTGAGTCACCTTGATTTTGAGCTCAAGGAGCAGGTCCGGCAAAAGGACATGTACAAAGCTCTTTGTGAGCAAAAAGATAAGTCCTCAAGGACCACTCCGTCCTTCAAGCCGAGCTGGAAAAAGCTTAAAAGGAGGCCTCGAAGGTGAAACGGGAACACGCCCTTCTAGTTGAAAAGGCAAGCGTGTTTGAGATTAATAACGAGAGGTTAAGCACTAAAGCTAACGCCGCAACCTCGCAGGTCCAAGAGAAGATAGACCTGATCCACCAGCTTAGGGCAGAGATGGATGAGGTCAAAGCCTCAACCGAGGAGTTGAAGAGCAAAATTGATCTCCTGGCCTCGAAAGCGGGATGCCACCAAAGAGGATTTGGCATCGACCAAAGTGCAGCTCCGAGTGATGAGGGAGAAAGCCGACAAATGGTCTCGGCTGAATGAGAAGCTCCGGGCATAACTAGGATTGGCCATTGCAGAACGGGATACTCTCGGCCAAGAATACACCGCGTTGAAGTCCAAGTTGGAGGCGGCTTTGGACGAGGCCTTTGAAGTTCAGGACATGTTATCCTAGTACAAGAACAATGTAGAGGTAGCCGAGGCTTGTGTAATAACGAAAGCTGAGTATGTGAGGTGGTTGTCTCGGAGAGAGACCCTTGAGAAGATCTATGCCTAAGGGATTGACCTAGCAGCAAAGATCGAAGAGGCGAAGTGGCTTGGAGCCGAGGCCAAAGCGAGATACCAGCCGATGGTTCGGGCAGCGAGTCGGGCTCCGATGAAAACTTGGCGGGAAATGCCTTAGTTTATTTTTTTTCCTTGTAGATATTATGTATTTTGGGGTCGTTTCACAGTGCCTTTGTAAATAAATTTTGGTACATATGTATATAAAGAAGTTTTCTTTGGTTATTCATTGTGTCCTTTACTTTTCTATATTTGCTTATGTTTAAGACTTATGATATGCCGTCGATGCCTAAGCATAGAATTTGACATCACTTAAATCGTTCATTCCCCCAAAGCCTGGGTGAGGCCTAGATTAAGTAATAACTATGAATTGCTTTGACTTCAGAGGACCCGATAAAAAAATGAAGTCTTTGTTCAAATTTTTTGAACGATTTAACCGGACACAATTATTCTTTGTCAAAGATTGCTCTTTTCATGGCCGTAATTCGATACCGAGTAACTTGACCGGGTCTGAAGTAATCTTTTTTGTGTATTAAAAAATATATAAGGACCTTACTTTTTAAGTACGGACTCAGACCTCTCCGAGACGTTTAAGTTGGTCGTGGCCTTTCGTATTTGGGCCCTGCCTGGTATGCTCAGTGCCTCCGGGATTTAGTAACCCAAATTTCTCGGCCTTATCATCGGGTAGCAGTCCCCGATTTTGAGAGGCCCGAAGGATTAAGGGTTTTGAACCCAACATTCGTTCTAAGTAGCTTTAATGATGATATTACTTATGCAAATGTGAACCAATAAAACACAGAAGGCATATTTCTTTTATTACTTTGAACGTCATGCAAATGATCGACGGTACAAAAACTATCTACCGTGGTAAGGATGAGCTATGTGGGCACGGTTCGTTTTACTATTCAACCCTTACAATTAATCCTAATATTCAAGCTTTATTTTTAAATATTGAATAAGAATGCCTTCTAAATTAAACTTAGGACTTCGGTTCTTGACTTCGGGTGTGATGGCCCCCTAATATTCGAGACTGCATTTTGAGGGCTCGAATACTATTGATCTGATACGGGCGATTTGCATTCCCTGGTCTTAGAACGGTTTTCAAAACTAGGGTAGCACGCTTCCTGTTGCCTCATGAAAAACGTTGCCGTAAAACCCACTTCGGAAAAAAACCGGTCCAAAGGAAAAAGAGAGCAACACGTGCGTTCAGACCTAATCCTTAGATTGACTTCGACAGAATACATGCATGGTTAGTTCAAAGCGTAATAAACCACAAAGAATATTGTGTTCATACGTTAGCAGCAGTACCGTTTTAAGTGTGCCACATACCAATTGTTGGGTGGTCACACACCATTTCCGGACTCGAGATAGTATGAGCCTTTCCCGGTTATACCGATGATACTATACGGTCCTTCCTAATTCGGGCCTAATTTCCCATCATTCGTGTACTTGGTATGCAGTGCAACTTTCCTCAGTACCAAGTCCTTGATTTGGAAAGTTCGAAGGTTTGCCCTTCGGTTTTAGTAGCTCCCCATTCGTTGTTTTGGGGCCGCTAACTAGACTAGGGCAGCTTTTCGCCCTTCGTCTGCAAAATTTTAACTCGTGGCCATGGCATCATCGTTTGACACCTCTGTTGCATATTGGAACCTTAGGCTCGGCTCTCCAACATCTACCGGTATCGAAGCTTCTACGTCGTAGACTAAAGAGAATGGTTTTTCATCGGTACTCGACTTCAAAGTTGTTCGATATGTTTATAGGACCTCGGGCAAAATTTATTTCCATTTTTTTTTGAGCCGGTCAATCTCTTCTTCAGGTTCTGTAGTATAGTTTTGTTCACTCTGCTTGACCGTTCCCACTTGAGTGGTAGGGTGTCGATAAAATCTTTTTGATTTTGTGATCTTTAAAAAACTTATTAATCTTTCTGTCGATGAACTGTCTCATGTTGTCACACATGATCTCGGACGGTACCCTAAACCTGCATACAATATGATCCCAGATAAAATTGATGACCTCTTTTTCCCTAACTTTCTCGAACACCTGTGCTGCGACCCACTTGGAGAAGTTATCGGTCATAAGTAAGATATACTGGACTTTGTTGGGTGCCCACGGCAACGGACCGGCGATGTCCATTCCCTATTTCATGAACGGCTAAGGGGAAAGGACCGGGCAGAGCATCTCCCACAGTTGGTAGATCATCGGGGTGTGCCTCTAATATTCATTACACTTTTGAACAAAGTCTTTCACATCCTTTTCCATCTCGTTCAAGTAATAACCCGCTCTAATCAATTTTCGAACCAAAGATTCTGCTCTTGGATGGTTTCTACAAGTACCCTCGTGTACTTCCCTCATCACGTAGTCGGTCGCCCCGGGACCCAAGCACCTTGCTAACGGTCTGAAAAATGATCTTCGATATAATTTTCCTCTAACCAAGCTAAACTTGGCAGCCTTAGTTCGTATGGCGCTCGATTCTTTTGGATATGGCGGCAATTTCCTTTTCTAAAGGTAGCCTATGTACTTGTTTCTCCAATCCCAAGTAAAGCTTATTGAGTTTACCTCGGCGTGACCTTCCTCTATCACCGAGATCATTAATTGCACCACCGCCGTAAAGTCGACCACGAAGTCTGCCAAAATCTGAGACTTATAGCAGTTCGAGGTTTGCATTCAATATCGTACCTGCTAACCTCTACGGCACATTTGCCCACTCGACCCGAGAGCTCGGCTTTATGCATAATATTCCTTAGCGGATACGAGGTCATGAACATATGGGATGACATTGAGAGTACGATTTTAGTTTCCTAGAAGCGCTTAATAAGGTGAGCGCTAATTTCTCTAAGTGTGAATACCTTGTTTCGGCATCGCCTAGGGTTCTACTAACATAATATATACGAAATTACGTACCTTCTTCTTCCCAGACCAGGAACAGCTTACCGCTACCTCAGAGACTGCCAAGTAGAGGTATAACTGCTCGTTCGCCCTCGGGGTGTGCAGCAAAAAAGGACTTGATAGGTGTCGTTTGAATTCTTCTAAAGCCTGTTGACATTCTGGGGTCCAAGAGAAGTCGTTCTTCTTCTTCAGTAATGGGAAAAATTGGTGGCTTTTGTCCGATGACCTCAAAATAAACTGGCCCAATGCGTCTATCCGCCCGGTCAGTCATTGTATCGCCTTGATGTTGTCAACTATGGTGATATCTTCTATGGCTTTTATCTTTTCGAGTTGATCTATGTTCCGCGGTTAAACTCCATGAAACCGAGAAACTTGCCCGAGCTAACTCCGAAGGCACAATTCTCTGGATTCAGATTCATGTTGTATTTCCTCAGCATGTCGAAGGTTTCCTGCAAATGCTTCAAATGGTCCTCTGCTCGCAGACCTAACTAACATATCGTCAATAGAAACCTCCATTGATTTTCCTATTTGTTCCTCGAACATTCAGTTAACTAGGCATTGACACGTGGCATCGGCATTAGTTATAACAATAGGTGCCGAATTTAGTTATAAAAGAAGTATTCACTTGGTCACCCGGGTCCATCAGTATTTGGTTGTACCTAGAGTAGGCATCGAGAAAACTCAACGTCTCGTGCCCGGTCGTTGCATCGATCATTCAGTCGAAGTTAGGCAAAGAAAATGAATCCTTTGGGCATGCCTTGTTCAGGTCCTTATAATCTACACACATTCTAAGTTTGTTTTCTTTTTTTAGGTACGACCACTACGTTAGCTAGCCAATTTGGGTATTTAACTTCCCGAATGGAACCTATTTTCAAGAGTTTAGATACCTCGACTTTGATGAATGCGTGTTTGATTTCGGACTGCGGACTCCTCTTCTGTTTGACCGGGTGGAATTTTGGATCCAAACTTAATTTGTGAGTAGAGGTGTTCATAAAAACCCGAAAAACCAAACCAAACCAAAAATCGAACCAAACCGACCAAAAACCGATACTTTTTAGGTTTGGTTTGGTTTTCGTTTTGCATTTTAAAAACCGATCAAAATTGATTTGGTTTTGGTTTTAATAAAAAAAATAACCGGAAAAAAACCGAACCAAACCGACTATAAAAGTAGCTATTTAGATTTATTATTACACCTATATATGTGTATATTTTTATATAAAGTTTTTAAAATTTTATGGTGCATATTAGTCATTTATGTTTTTAGTCTAGTTCTTTGATATTATAATCATCCCATTCTTTGCCTTTACATTCTAGTTTGATTGGTAGTTTTCTTTTGCTACGTACAAAAATTTATTTCATGTTAAAAATAATCAATTTTTAATTGAGTACTTAAATTATTCATCACTATTTGATTCAATTATCACCAATATATCTTGGCAAATGATAGATTTCTCAAAGAGCAATTAATTTGATAGTGTTACATTGAAAATGTAGTCGCCGGAATATGCATTTGGTAGTGTATGTCTCATATTTAAGAAAAAATCCGATAAATAACGAAAAAACCGAAAAACCGAAAAAATCCGACAAAAACCGAATCGATAAAAAACCAACTTAATTGGTTTGGTTTGGTTTGGTTCTAATATTTGAAAAACTGACATACTTGGTTTGGTTTCTTTTTAGGGAAAAACCGAACCATGAACACCCCTATTTGTGAGTTGTCACCTCTGGTGGGATCCATGTCATATTTAAGTGGGACCAGGCAAAAAAATCAGCATTAACTATAAGGAAATCAATAAAAAAATTCCCGAGCTTGGGGGTCAACCCCGTGCCCAGGTATACCTTTCTGTCCGGTAGATACTCGATCAATATGACCTGTTCCAATTTTTCGATCATCAATTTGGTGGCGTCGGTATCATCAGGTGCTATAAGGTATCTCGAGACCCCAAAATTATCTTCCTCATTCGTTGCGTGTTCTCCCTGTTTTCTCGGCCCGGTCAGGGTCGGGACTGGTGATTGCTATTTGTTGCCTTTCTTTTCGACCAACCCCTCACCTTTTAATGTTGTGATAGCGGGCACCGGGATTACCTCCTCGATAACGAGCATCTCCTTAGGCTGGTTATTCCCCGTAGACCGTTTTGATTCTGCCCGGGGTTGGGAAGCTTCAGCGCCTGATCAAGGTCGAAGGCACCGCTCTCATGTTGTGGACCCATGGCCTCCCGAACAAGGCATTGTATCTCATGTCCCCCTCGATTACACAAAATTTTGTTTCCTGGGTGGTCTTGACAGTGTTTACCGGTACGGTTATTTCATCATTCATTGTCTCGCATGCCATGTTGAACCTGTTCAATACTCTTATTGCTTGTACGATTCGGTCCAATAGTCCCAGTTGTTCCACGACTCTCCATCGAATGATGTTGGCCGAGCTACCTGGATCAATTAATACACGCTTAACTCAAGATTTATTAATAAGTATGAATATTACCAATGCATCATTGTGAGGTTGAATGATGCCCTCGGCGTCCTCGGCGTTGAATGAGATGTACCCCTCCGAAATGTAGTCCCGAGTGCGCTTTTCCCTTGTGATAGAAACTTTGGTGCGCTTTATCATTGGCCCTTGTGGGACATCTACTCCCCCAATGATCATGTTGATCACATGTTGAGGCTCCTCCTGCTAAATTTGTTTATTGGCATCCCTGTTTTTGAAATGATTTTTTGCTCGCCCACTTAGGAATTACCCAAGATGCCCATTGTTGAATAGACGAGTCACTTCTTCTCTTAGTTGTCGACAATGTTCTGTGACTGTGAGTACCATGGTATTTACATATCAAGTTGTGATCCCTCTATGCAGGGTCAGAATGAAGTGGCCTTAGCCATTTGGTCTCCTTGATGCGGCCAATAGCCGACACTATACTCGTCACATCCACGTTGAAGTTATATTCCGATAGTCTTCGAGGCTTCTCTGCCCCCAAGTGATATGTCAAAACCGTTGTTACTTATCAAACCTCGGTTACTAGGACCTTAGTCTCTTCTCATGTCATTCCTGGTTGGGTGGCGACTGAGTCCGTTCCCCTTCTATCTGAGCTGTATGGCTGATACCGATCTCGGGTCGGCCTTGTCTCCTAATCCATAATTCCTTAGGCATGTCTTTCACTTTATTGGGGTAAACAGACCCTGATGGGGACCCCAGCTGGTCGTCCTCGACCCTAATCTTTGACAGGTACCTGTTATAAACATTGGCCCAAGTAACCGTCGGGTACTCTACCAAGTTTTGCTTCAATTGCAGCAACGGAACTTTGGGGGTTGAGCCCTTGAGTAAACGCCTGAACGGACCAATCATTTGCAACTGGGGGCAGGTCCATAACTCCCTAAGCATCTCGTTGTCCCTTTACTTGACTTTGAAGAGGTTCGATTTCCTCGTCTCGACCTTGATAGCGCTGGCGTGGGATTTAACGAAGGCATCTGCAAGCATAGCAAATGAATCAATAGAATTTGGAGGTAAGTTATGGTACCATATCATTGCCCCTTTAGATAAGGTTTCCCCAAATTTCTTCAACAACACCGACTCGATCTCGTCATCTTCTAGGTCATTACCTTTTATTGTGCACGTGTGAGAGGTTACACGCTCGTTTGGATCCGTGGTTCCGTTATATTTGAAAATATCGGGCATTCAGAACCTCTTCAGAATTGGCTCGGTGCCGCACTCGGGGAAGAAGGTTTCTGAATGAACTTCAAGGAATCCGGTCCTTTCAACATTGGAGGTGCTCCCAAGATCTAATCGTCCCGCCAATTGTAAGTTTCCACCTTCTTGTCATTCACCTCTATTTTTTTTTGGCCAGACTCCACCCGTTTTGTTAGTGCTTCGAGCATTTTCATCACCTCAAAAGTCTCTCCGGGTCCGATCTCATCTGGTTCTGCGATAATTTGTTCGTCCGTCCGAGCGTCTTCTCTAACCCACTCGGGTTGGGTCATGTTTAGTGCATGACTTTGACTCTGGAGTTGTGCTATTGACACTTATTGAGCTTGTAAAATTTCAAAAATCAACCGCGAGCTAACTCTATCAACTTCCCCTTCGGGTGCTTCTCGAGCTGATGGTCCGGGTGCCACGCGAATGCTATTTTGGGATCAGTCAACAGGTTGATATTGATGGCAACTTTTGAGTTGGCGTCGACTAGATCAACGATTGGGACACCATTGGGATCAACAGGGGGTACGTCATTGCTTGGTAACTCGTTATTATTTTCACCGTGGTAGCCTGACTCGGCGTCAATGTTCAAGTGAGTAGATTGAGAATTTGACATTTTAAATAGACCTGAAATCAAACTAGCAAGTGTAAAATAGGGTGTGTTATGGAGATTCGTATTAAATCACCACTATTATCCTTTTCCCCCACGGTGGCGCGAAACTGTTTACCCTTAAAATGAGTAACAATTGAATGTATACGCGGTTTAAAGAGTATGTGATTTAGTTTAACACGAATGATCTAAGAACAGCAAAAAATTGAATTGAAGGAAAATAAAACGATCAAACCAAACGCGATAGATGATTAGGCCTGGCCTTATGATGAACACTGAAAGTTTGTTCCGATCAATCCCTCGAATTGGGCTCGGTTGCAACTAAATAAAAAAGCAGCTGAAGAACACTTTGAACAGTAATTAGAGAACAAAAATTGACTTTATAGCTTTGGTATGCGTGCCAACAATGATCTTCAAAATGAAAAGGTTCTCCCCTTTATATAGTAGAGAAGTTTCAATCCTAGTACAAGTCTAAATAAGGTAAAAATCTTTCTCTACTAGTAAATCATGATACGTGATTGATATCAGGCGAGATTTGCGCCGTAATCCGGCTAAGGGCGGATATTTCGGCCCCTCGTTTGTCCTGTCTAACCGTCTTTCCCTTAGCCTCAGTTTTTTACTTTGCACGAGCTCAATTATTCTCATGCTTGACCGTGTCCGATTCTTGGCGCATATTCGTCCTCCTCGAGCTCTGATCTGTGGGAGCATATCGGGCCGCGCTATCCTCTTGTTTCTTTACCGGGAAATCGGGGGTAATTTTATCCCCAATTTTACCCGCACACAAAACTGATTTGGGATATTCTTCTAATTTCTTTCTGACCGATCACAGTATTTAATTTGGAATGGCAATGTCAAAGGGCCGAGAGAGATAATGGTTTAAAAAAAAACTTGCACATATAATATAACAAATATTATATGGGGAGGGAAGTATGTGATGGTTGTTGAAACTTAGTTATCTATTTAGTCTTTTATGATTCTCAAAATAATAAAATCCATTAGTTAGGAGTTGTGTGTGTTGGATTGGTCCCGACTTGTTAAGTCGAGGAAGTCAAACCT
Source organism: Nicotiana attenuata (assembly GCF_001879085.1). Lineage (NCBI taxonomy): Eukaryota > Viridiplantae > Streptophyta > Magnoliopsida > Solanales > Solanaceae > Nicotiana > Nicotiana attenuata. The sequence continues at coordinate 167,936 of NW_017670469.1, read as the reverse complement.
TGCGGATGCCCTTGATATCAATTATATAAACTGAATATGTATGGGGGGATCAACTGATTCATAATACTAAATTATAAATATTGAAGTTTAGTTATTAGTGTTACAACAAGTTAGATGGTTAGACACCATCTACTTTTCATAGCTTATAATATAACATATTGTAGGAGTATAAGAATATCCAACTAATCACTCTGTGGATAAAAAATAAGAGAAGGAATGGCAATGGGGCGGGGCGGGGCGGGGCGGGTTTGGCAAAACCCACAAAAAATTTCAACCCGCCCCGCCCCACTTAATTTTTTTTCTCTTTTTTCTTTAATTTTTTTCTAAACTTTATTATTTTAATCAAACATGCCTAATCAGGGAAACATTCTGCAGTTGTGACTCCAAATAAATCATTGCATTCCACAGCTTCTACAAGAGTTTGCTCTTCTTTTTGTCATGGATGGGATGTTTTCAAGAAGGCGATTACATTATTTTGATCAACTAACGATACATTTCATCAACTAAAAATACAACTTCGACTAAAGAGAATGTACCGAAAAAAAAAAATTGCACAATCGTGAACCAATCAAATCAAGTTTCAAATATAAGGTGGTGGCATCCTTTGCGCTATTAAATTAAAATTAGTCAGCATCATCGACATTGGTTATATTATAATTCGTGTCAGACATAGCTCCGCGCACTTAAATTCTAATTCAGTTCGATTCGATTAAATTTAGTTAAAGCTTGGTTTAGGCGCGATAACGCTGTAATGAAGCTCGATTATGCTCGATTTGGTACCGTACCAAATATGGTTGAGCTCGACTCATACTGCTATAAGCTTCTAGGATCGTCTCGCATGACTAGGTCCAGAGTCTTCCAACAACGATAACAACAGCAATAATAATATATCAGTATAATCCCATAAGTGAGATCTGAGAGGGTAGAGCGTACGCAGATCTTATCCTTATCTTGTGTGAGATAGAGACATTATTTTCGATAGACCATCGACCCAAGAAAATAACAAGAGTTATATTTAACTGAATAACAGTGACCTTAAAATGAGTCATCAGCTTTATCAACTTCATTAAAAAAAAAAAAAAAAAAAAACATTGCAAGACAGAACATGTGCTCTTTTTTTGAGGGGGTCAATTTACACTGATATGTACAAAGTGCTTCATATGATAGAGTGAGGTTGTTCCAGAAATGTCTTTCTATTTTCATGTATAGACATAATTTGACTTTGGAGGGGGCACTATATGTTATAGGAACATATTGCCCCATTCATTCAAACTAAATAAGCCCTTTCTCTATACGAACGGAGACAAATTAAGCTAAGTCTGGACATTTCTCCTTAGATGTTTGGATTGGCTGGCAAAATGTAGATGAAGAAGACCTATGAGGAAAAAACATGGATGAGAATCGAAATAGTCCGGGCCAAAAATTACTTCCAAGCGAATATTAACGGGTGGACCCGGAAACCCATCATACAACAGCTGCCTTCTATTCATGAATCATGATTACCCAAACTGTGAAATGGGCCACTTCCATCCTGGATATGGGCCCTACTCTTCTAATTTCTTTCTTTTTTTGCTTTTTTTAATATCCTAAACCTTATACAAGAATTTGAGTATTTATTGTTAAGTTTAGAGAGGGGGGGAAAGAGAGTATATATTGGTAGGAATATATATTGGCTGGAGCGAAACCTACATGTGTAGACCCTCATATGAGATAGCACCTTGCAGTCCTGCAACTATTGGACAGTGGTCATTAGTGTTAGGTTAAATCGGCCTTGGATATTTTTGATATGGCGCGGTAATTGGTATAATGCACTTTACTTTAGGTCAAGACCCTACGATTTTTCCCTAAAAGCCTCATGCTACTAACATTATCCAACATCTTATAAGTAATTCCTTTTTCTTTTTTATCGGGATTTTGTTCACACACAGAAGCGGAGTTAGAGCTTCGGGTGCGGGTTTGGCCGAACCCTGTAGCTTTGATCCAAACTCTGTATTTGTCTTTAAAAATTCATTGAATATGTATAAATTATTAATTTAGAACCCAGTAACTTAGAGGAAATAGAATCTCGAACTCATTAACTTTAAATCTTGGCCCCGCCTCTATTCACGCCTACCCAATCATTAATCTACCTAGAATATAATTGAGAAGTAAAAATATTTATTACATCATAGTAAATTACTCAAGAAGAAACATATTTTTACTAGGCTTTTTCAGTTTCATGACATGAAGCATATACTCGTCATGAAAGAGCCAAGATAATGATGAGCAATGGACCAGTCAGGTATAAATTTTTATCCCAAAAAAAACATCACAACGTTAAATCCGAAAATGAAGCAAAGAAAATGCATTGGATTTAAATATTGTTAGGTCAGTCCACATGTTTGGTTCGAGGATTCCCTACCCGAATTATATAAGAAGATAATCAGAGGCATCAGACGAGAGCAGCAAGCAGCAGGAGTTGTTTCTAAACTTGCACCATGCAAATGTACCTCAAACAACTGTTTATATTTTTCTGTCTTGAATTATTGGCTTATTCCAAGTTCCTCTGTCTTCTTGAATTGACATGATTTTGGAAGATTCAAATAGTAGACACGAGTAAACCTATTCCTTTTTGAAAACTGGAGAAACTCAACTAAGCAGCGTAAGTAATTAACTTCAAATCCTTAAAAATCCAGTTTAGTTATTGTTCTTTTAATCGTTAGACTGTCATGCAAAGACAAAAAATATACTCCATCCGTTTTAATTAGTTTGAACCTATTTTAACTGGGCGGAGAGTATAAGAAAAAAAAAAGACTTGAAACTTATAGTCCAACCCAATATATAAATATTTGTGTGGCTATAAATTATCTCATTACGATAAAATAAAAAGTTTAGAGTTACATTTTTTTTAAATTTAAAAATAGATCATTCTTTCTGAAACCAACTAAAATCCAAAACTAAACATTCATTCTATTTAAAACAAAAGGAATACCTACTAGGTTCCCTCGAAAGCAATACGTTGAGTAAAACTCATTAGACCCACTCTAGAATACGTTTAAATTTACCAGTATTACACTATGGTATTTGTAGCCCCTTGGGGTGCTGGTATTGAATTAGCGAGATGAATTAATAATGGAGTTAATCATATAGACGTACGTTTTAAATGCTGCTACCTTATTTAAGATCCTAACTTACAGGATGAGCTGGAGGTCCAGGTTGGAATAGCTTATTAAGATTTGACACGTTGACGCAAAAGTAGAAGTATTTTGTGATGTGGCAGTACACATGAGGGTGAGTATTAAATTACTAATATATCCCTCCATTAAAGAGAAATCTATGGGATGGGCCTTTGTGCCTTTAAGACAAAGCCAACTAGCTATGTGTATACGTATTTCATGTGCATTCATTAAATAAAATGAAAAGCAAAGGGGAAAAAGGCTAGCATGATATTCTTGTGCCTTAAGAGAAGAGAGCACTCACTTTGTTTCTATGCCTTTACTTTACCAACTTATCCTCTTCCTTTTTCTTTATATAACCATTCCCTCCTGTTGCAAACTTAACAATAAATAAATAGTACTACAACTTTTCCTTTATAACAGATTAAACTCTTATAAAATTAAAGACACTTCACTTCACTATGAAAACAGGACGAACAAACTTTTTCCTTGCGCTTTATCCATGAAAGAAGAGTACATGTGCGAGGCATGACACGAAACTAAAAATAAATAAACAAAAACACTTTATCTCTAACAAGTTAAAGTTTTAGAGGAAAAGGTTCACATTATTCAACGCATTAGAGTTCCAAAACGGCGGTCTAGAGATGAAGTAATAGCCTCGAACCACTCTTCAAATTCAACAGAAGCGACTAAGGTTTTGTTTGCTTAAATTTGAAAGTAGAGTTTTTCAATATATACCTGATGTTTGGCCAAAATGTTATATTTTTAGTACATTACTCGCCATACATGTTGTTAGTTTAGTGGTTAATTGTGCGATATTTGAGCAAAATTATGTTGTTTTATGTGTAGGAACATCGGAAGACAAGGATGAATGAAGGTTAAACAAAAAGAGGACGAAAACACAAGAAAAGAGCACAAAAATACAAAGTAACCAAACCGTGCTACAGGCTAAGCATAGCCAGCTCTATGACCAGCTTGACCGCGCTACAGACCAGGCGTAGACAGTTCTGTAGCCAGGTTGACCGCACTATAAGCCTGGCATCAGGATCTATAACACGGTGGTCAAAGTGCATGAATTATAATACTCCGACCCGGATTTGGACTCAAGGACTTCAACCCTAGCCTATAAATACTGCCTAAACATATGTCTAAGAAGAGAGGACGTTTTTGGAGAAGAGATTCGAGGCAAGAACACGCTAGGAGCAAGGCGGAGAATTCTTCTACGAGTTTTTCACTTTATTCTTCCTATTTCCATTAGTGTTTATGAATTCTAGTAGTATAGTTTTGCATACCATTATGAATAGCTAATTTGTTATCTAGGGTTTTGATGGAACCTTAGGATGAATTCTTATTACGTTTTTATATAACTAAATTGTTGGATTTCTCTACTTGTTCAACTATGTGTTTATTGCTGTTGATTGAATGGTCATCAATTTACTGTGCCTATTTAGTGTGTATTGCTTGAGAGATGGTACATATTTAGGTAGTTGTTGAACAACATCACTCCTAACGTATGTGAGAGATAGGGTTTAAAGGCGGGATTAGAGATAACGAAACCTTGGTGCGATCGTAGTGAGCGGTGAATTAGTGTCAGCTAGCGTAGTTCGAGAGAATACGTCTAGTACATTGTGGTAGTTGCTCGAGAGAGAGAGAGAGAGAGCTACGACACCCAAAGTACTCACGATCGGTGGAGAATACTTAGACAAAATTATAGAAAATGTAGCAAGAAGGATTCCGACAATTGGGAAAATCATAACTCTAGACCTCCTTAATCTTGTCTCCAACATTTAGTTGTTAGTTGATAATTTTACTGCTTTTAGTATTTGTTAATTAATTAGTTTAAAATAAAAATTGCAATCGTTATAACTAGAAAATTATTTGAACTTGTATATCTTAGTGACATTGAGCAGTTATAGCTAAGCCTTAGTTCTCTCTGGGATTCGACTCCTGAGTTTTAGACCAGATTATATTTGCAACGACCGCCTAGTCCTTTTTATAAGGTATAGTTGGGCGTGATCAATACCCTGGTGACAAATACCTAATGAATCAATTAATGTTCACACAAACTGATCTAAGCACTACTATTATTATTATTAGAAAAAATTAATAACAATTGGTATCATAGTTAGTGATAATCCATATATTGATCCCAACTATTTGGCAGTGAGACACACCTATTTTTGTATATAATAAAGGTATAAAACATAAAACAAAAAGATATTAAAATTTTAAATCAATATAGGTAAATCAAAGCAATAATTAATGTTATATTGATATCGGATATATAGTTACTTTTCCTACATGATAATTTGAATGCACGTAATAAATCATTATATATAAATTAAAAACTAATTCCATAAGCAGGACAGAGAGGTCGAAATTAAACAAAAAAAATGAGAATAAGATTGTGTTTATATTTGAGAGAGAAACTTTTAAATTGGTGAGGGGTAGTTCCCTACATATAGATTATTGGTGAAGACAGTATTGTGTTGAAGAGATTATATATTTCTACTTTTGTTTTTGGAAGAAGTATAAATTTTTAGCTTCTTTCTTACCGCAGGGAAAAGTTACGTCGGCTGCTACTCAAAAATAATACTCCATGTTTTCCCACACAAAAATCTCCGCACAAAAAAAAAAAAAAAAAAAAAGTAGTACTTTATATCGAAAAAAGAATGCGTTTAGTGTTTTAGCTTCCAAGAAGCTCGGCTTATCATGTCTTTGAATTTTTGCTGTCTCTTTTTCCAATCAAATTTCTCTGTTTCGTTCTTTAGCTTCTTCTACTTCAATTATTGCTCTCTCCTTGATTTTGAATGTGTAAAGAGAGAGAGGGGGGGGGAATAATATGATGTCGCAGGAAAATAGTTAAAAGGGAACACTGGATTACATTTGGCTAAAAACTTTTGTCTTCTATGACTTTTCCAACTGCATGTATTTTTGATGTATTGTGTGTCAAAACAAGCAAATGAAAAAAGGCTCTTCGATCTTGGCAATTGCAATCCCGACTTCCATTTCAGTAGCACCAATGTTTTTAGAGGTGGTTTGGTAGCTGGTTAGAAGAAAGTTTATTTATGTATAAGGGGTAACATAACTTATACCATGTTTGATAGGCAATCGTTATTTTGTACAAAATTCTGCATAACTAATACCATGTTTGGTTGACATTTTTCAATTATGCATAAATAATACATGTATAAGTTATGAGTCAATCTGTGTATTATTTTATGCAGGGTAGAAGATGGAATAACTAATACATGTATTAGTAATACATGGATAAAATACTGAAATGACAAATTTACCCCTATCACTTTACACATAAGGCTTCCTTATTTCTCTGCCAACCCGTCAACAGGTTTCACTTGCTTTCACTTGCCAACTATATACCTTGTCTTCTCTCATTTTTAAAGAACAAACTAGCAAAAGCAAACTGGAGAAGCCACTAGAAAATGGAAATACCAAAACTAAGAAGTGAAAATCAAATATGTCTAAACTTCACATAGTTCAGTAGTATGACGAAGAAGTGAAAGTAACACCCAAAGTTCCTAACTAAATTGTTTCCTACATAAATGGAAAGAGAGAAAAAACAATGCAAAAGAAGGCCAGGGGTATAGTTGTAAACAAGCATTTTACTTTAAAATTTATATAATGTATATCAATTTCTAATACAACAAACCAAACATTCAAAAAAATAATCTCTGCATAACTAATACCTGCATAACTAATCCCTGCATTACTTATCCCTACATAACTAATCCCTGCATAACTAATACATGTATAACTAATACCTGCATAACTCTAACCGGCAACCAAACGACCCCTTAGTTCATTAAGAGGTCGTTTGGCACGAGGTATAAGAAGGTACAAGGGTAGTATAAAAATCTAATACCACCTTAATACTCTGTTTGGTTAGCAAACCAGGTATAAGTTATCGCGTTGTTAATTTTAACAGTGGGATAACTTATACCTTATAGAAGGTGGGGTAATTAGCACCGGTATAACTTATATCTTCTTCTTAGAAATTATGAAATTGTCATTCTTAATACAACATACCAAACAATGAATAAACAACAGTCCCAGCATAACTAATCCCAGCATTACTTATCTCAATATAACTTATACCGCCATAACTTATACCGGTATAAATAATATTCCAACCAAACGACCCCTAAATAAGATATAAACTCAAATCTTCCTTGCATTTTTTGTCTCATTTTATGCAACAAACTTTCGTTTTTCGCCTATTATAAAAAGGTTTATAAAATATGAAGGTTAGGGGAATATATTATCTTGGGCGTCAACTTTCCCTTTGGAAAATATTTATCCATGTGTTATAAAATGATTTCTTTCCTAACAAGTTTCAAGACACTTTGAACTTAAATGTGAGAGACTTTAATTAAGGTACTATCCCACCTATTAATTCAAAAAAAGAATCTGTTAAGGGTTAGTAACTTAATTGTTGTTTTGCTTATTCCTGTAAAGTTTGAATTTCTTCAGTGCATATCTGATCAAAGTATATCTCTTACAAATTGAGGAATTATGAAAATCATATAAAGTGAGAATAAGTGCGTTTACCCTTAAAATTGGATAACAATTAAACTAATAATGTGATTTTAAGGACACGTGATTTCACCTAATACCAATTGATAAGTATGAAGATTAGTAATAGAAATTAACAATAAGATAAAGCAAACCAGTGTTGAAACGTAATTCAACCCTCGAGCTAGAGTGCCCTCGAACTGGTCAGTACCAAAACAGTTAAGAAATAAGCAAGCCGAAGAACAAAAAAAAAAGCTAAAGAGAAAGTGTTACTATTTAGGGAGTTGAGGCGAAAAATGGCTTGATGAACCGTTCGCCACGAAATGGCCACATCACTTGCTTATCGTAGAGGTTGTAAGTACATAGTGCCCTTTGATATGTGTGAACTAAGTCTCTTTCAAATGATTAGAACCCTCTTTATATAGTAGAGGAATCCTATCTATGGTACAATTATAATTACGGAAGTAAATCCCATGATTAGCTAAACAATCGCCCTTGATTTGATTTGTTCCGAGATTTCCGCCATGATCTCGACTAGTCACGGATATCTCGCATTTCCATTATTATGTTGTCTTTGGTCTTACTCGATGTCTGTCCTGCTCAATCTCGATCATTATCGGTTTCGATCCTCGAATCCGAACTCGAACCTTATCCTTGTGTCACGGTCAGATATGCTTCAGGGCTCATCCTCGATCCATCCCCTGGTCTCGGTTAACCAGTAACATTGGGTGGGGCCGATTTTAACTGTATACAGAATGTATATCGAGACTAAACTAGATCAATCACAAAAAGATCAGGAAATTTACGAGAAAAATATTCGTGATGGTATCCTTAAAAAAAACCAATATTAAACCTAACATACTAACTTACAACTGGAAACTAGTAAGTCAACCTTACAAGATTGTTCAAATTCAATTAGAATTTTTTTTATATATGCCATGTATACCGCATTAATCTACATTCGAAGTCTTTCCGTAAAGATTCCTTATAATGTTTTTGATAAAATAAAGAACAAAGCCACATAAAGTGATTTAATGTAGTTTTTTTTTGTGTCCCACACTCCCACCTGATGTCTGTACTCGCCTTAGAGCCTAATTATATCCAGATTCACGCCGCATAGGACCCCATTTAGAGGGAAGCGCTCCCTACTGTTGAGACAATTAAGTGATATTCTCCTAAGGGTACATTAGTCATTTACTTATACACTAAGCTAAATTAGTTAGTGTTAAATACTTTATATATGCATATGTAAGAAGTAATATTCAGTTGTAATGAAATAACAGACACACGCTCCTTTCTTCTCTCTGCTAGTCTATCTTCTTCATCTAAGTAGGGTTCATCCCATTTCATCTTCTATCAAATTATCTCATGGTATCAGAGTCATCTCGCTAGATATTCTAGTCGAAGAATTGGCATTTAGTGTTTGTTAAAATTGCATGTTGCTAATCTTGAAATTCTAAAATTCTTGGGCTTTTCTTGAGCTGAAATGGGTTCAATCGGAGAACAACTAAATCAATCTTTAGGCAATACAACTACAGGAGATCGTCAAAATCTGGGTATTGGAGTTCCAAACCCAGGAAATGCAGGAATTGCATGAACTGATTACAAACATCCTCTGTTTCTTTCTCCAGCTGATGTTAGTGGCATACAAATCATTTCATTCCAGTTGACAGGTATTGAAAATTACTCTATCTGGTTTAGATCTATGCGTGTAGCTTTATTGGGTAGAAACAAATTGGGGATGGTAGATGGTACATGCAAGAAAGAATCATTTCCTGAATTCATGTGGAATCACTGGGAAAGAGTTAATGCAATAGTCCTTTCTTGAATTATGAATTTTGTAGCTAAAGGTCTGCTTGGGGGGGATAATGTATGCGTCAAGTGCACAAGCAGTCTGGAAAGATCTAGCTGAAAGATTTAACAAGGTTGATGGGTCAAGAAACTTCAATTTGCATAAAGAAATTGCAACCTTGACCCAAGGAACAACATTTGTATCTGTCTATTATTCACGACTGAAAGATTTGTGGGAAGAATTTGAGTCGTTGGTTCCTGCACCATGTTGTGATTGTGCAAAGTCAAGGGAATTTGTGGTCTATCTGCAAAAATTGAAGCTATACCAATTTCTAATGGGACTAAATGATTCTTATGCACAGGCTAGAAGCCAGATACTTATGAGAAGTCCTGTACCAAATGTGAATCAAGCATATGCTATAATAGTAAGTGATGAAAGCCAAAAGGCTATAGCTGCTACATCAGGGATGTTAGGAGCCAATCCTAGTGTGGTTACATGAAATTATGATGTTGCATTATATACTAGAACTGTTGTGGGTAACCAAAGGTTTAAGAAAAATTACAACATTTCGTGTGAGTTTGTAAGATGAAGGGGCATAGTATAGAGAATTGTTACAAGATAGTGAAATGTCCTCCTGATTTTAAGAAAAAAAAGAGAAGGGGGGCGGGAAATGGTGCAGCCTACAATGTATTTGGGGAAGGTGTTCCACAGAATGGTATACTGACAAACAATATGACTGCTAATGTGGGCAATCCAAATACAACTGCAGTCAACCAAACTGCAGGACAACGGCGGGATAATATAATGACTCAGCTATCTCAACTTGGAGTGTCTCCATTCACAAAAGAACAGTATAATCAAATTCTGTAGTTACTCGACAAAAATCCTACACCAGTTATCAACAATACATCATCGTCTGCAGCTAATGTAGCAGGTACAAGTACAGCTGAACTATATTCAGAAAATAGTGTTACAGATACAAGTACAGCTTTACTAGCTTCAAAGGATAGTAAGAAAGAATGAATAGTTGATACAAGAGCTACAAATCATATGGTAGCTGACCTAAAACTGTTAGAAAATTCTTATGTGGTTTAACCTGAAATTCCAAAGAAAGTCTATATGCCTAATGGTGACATTTCGTGTGTGACACATATAGGAGCCAGCAAATTACCTAACAAAAGTATCATTTCTAATGTGTTTCATCTGCCTCAATTCAAGTTCAATTTGTTATCAGTTTCTATATTGACTAAAGAGCTAAGGTGTTCAGCTACCTTCTTTCTTGACTTCTTCATTTTCCAGGAACTCTTCAATGGGAAGGTGAAGGAGATTGGTAAGGAAGATAATGGTCTTTACATACTTGATGGTCAAACACCTAGAAGTTGCTCAGATGTCTCTTTGGCAGTTAAAAAGAAGAATGTTGAAGGTGAAATAGTTTAGTCAGAAGATACTGAATTGTGGCATCAAAGGTTTGGTCATGTATCTACTACAGTCCTTAGACAGTTTCTACCTATAAATGTAGAGCTTATAGCTAACAAAGTGAATAAGTGTGTAGTATGCCCTTGTGCAAAACAAACAAGATTGCCTTTTCCTGCTAGTAGTATTAAATATGTTGCTTGCTTTGATTTAGTACATATGGACTTATGGGGTCCCTACAAAATAGCTACATATGATGGCAACAAATATTTTTGACTGTGGTTAATGACTATTCCAGAATGTGTTGGGTGTTCTTACTTAAACTGAAGTCTGATGTGTGTGTGATAATTCAGCAGTTCATCACCTTTGTTAAGACTCAATTTGATAAGGTCATTAGAGTGATCAGGACAGACAATGGAACAGAATTTGTCTACTTTTTTGCAGTAGTTTGTTTCAACAACTAGGCATAATTCATCAAAAGACATGAGTCTATACTCCTCAGCAAAATAGAGTTGCTGAAAGAAAGCATAGACACATACTAGAAGTCACAAGAGCTATTAGGTTTCAGGCAGAGATATATATCAAATTTTGGGGTCACTGTGTGTTAGCTGCAATATATCTTATAAATAGGATACCTAGCACAGTGGTCAACAATCAGTCACCTTATGAGAGGTTGTACAGAAGAAGACCATCCTATAATCGCATGAAAGTTCTAGGATGTCTATGTTATGCAAATTAGTTAAACAATATGACAAATTAATGACAAAAACTAGACAAGCAATTCACTTGGGATATGCAGAAACACATAAAGGATATCTACTTTATGATCCCACTGATAGAAGCTTATTTGTCAATAGAGATGTGATTTTTAGAGAAGATGTATTTTCCTTCAAAGTTAAAGAAAAAGTCACCCACCTATATTCCGAAATTCTATTCCTGACTCAATGTCATATGACTCATATAGTACTCTTGAAGGTCAACTATCTGGAGTCAGAACCTCTACTACTCAGACATTAAATACTCAATCTAAAGCAGTTGAACCTCTAGAAGTACAAAGTAATGATATGGATCAAATCAATGAGTTTCAAATAGAAGCAGATGAGTCTCAACCTCTTATCAATGATCAGCACTTTTCTGAACCTCTAGTAAATCAACATCAAGCTGAAGTTGCTGAAATAACTAAATGTCTAGTGAATCAAAACCAACTTGCAGAAGGTGGAATTAGGAGGTCTGGTAGAGAAAAAATGCCACCTCTTTGGATGAATGTCTTTGTGTCTCTAAACATTCATAATGAGGTTCCTTATGCTATGTCTAAGTATATCACTTACAATAATGTCTCTCCTTCTTACCAAGCATATATAGCAGCCTCCTCATCTACAACTGAACCTTCAAACTACTTTGAAGCTGTTAAAGACCCCTGGTGGGCAAAAGTCTCATTACCCGAGGGCAAAAGTCCTATAGGATGTAAGTGGATTTATAAAATCAAATATAAAACTTCAGGAGCAGTTGAAAGATTCAAGACTAGACTAGTGGCAAAAGGGTATAATCAAAAGGAAGGCATTGACTATCAAGAAACATTCTCACTAGTTGTGAAAATGAAAACTATCAAAACTGTCTTGTCTATTACAGCTGGTAAAACAATGGCATATACATCAAATAGATGTATACAATGTTTTTCTTCAAGGGGATTTACATGATGAAAGATATACGCAATTGCCACAATGATTTAAGAGTCAGAGGGAGAAAAATCCAGTGCGCAGACTCATAAAATCCTAGTATGGGCTAAAACAAGCCCCAAGACAATGGAATGCCAAACTAACAGAAGCTTTATTGAGTTTTCAATTCCAACAAAGCCAATATGACCATTCTCTGTTTATTAAGAAGACAATTGAAGGCACAATAATAGTTCTTGTATATGTTGATGACATGCTGATTACAGGTGACAGTCTAAAGCTAATTGAAGACATATAAACTACTCTACAACAAACCTTTAAGTCAAGGATTTAAGTGAGCTAAAATACTTCCTAGGTATTGAATTTGCAAAATACAAAGAAGGGATCTTAATGCATCAAAGGAAGTACACACTAGAACTCATTTCTAAAACTTGCCTAAGTGCTTCAAGGCCAGCTATAACACCTATGGACAGCAATGTCAAGTTAACTACAAAAGAGTATGATAACTGTGTTGAAGGAACAGGTAAGTCAGAAGATGATTTACTTCCTGATCTAACCACTTATTAAAGATTAATTGGGAAATTTCTGTAATTAACTATGAAAGACCAATGTATCATTCAATGTACAGATGTTAAGTCAATTCTTACAGCAGCCAAAAAAATCTCATATGGAAGCAGCACTCAGAATTGTGAAATATCTAAAGAATCAGCCTGGGCAAGAAATTCTTCTATCTAGCAAATACAACAATACTATTTCTGCATATTGTGATGCAGATTGGTCTTCATGTCCACAGTCCAAAAAATCTATAACATGCTACTTAGTTAAACTTGGAGAGTCTCTAAATTGTTGGAAATCAAAGAAACAGACAAATGTCTCAAGAAGCTCAGCAGAAGCTGAGTACAGAAGTATTGCTGATACAGTTGCAAAACTGATTTGGTTATTGAGACTACTTAAGGAAATTGGTATTGAAGTAAAGACAACAGTTGACATTTTCAGTGACAATAAAGTTGCTATGCAAATAGCAGCAATCCTGTTTATCATGAAAGGACTAAACATATTGAAATCGATTGTCACTTTATAAGGGGAAAAATAGTCCAAGGAGTGGTTACAACAAAGTACATTTCCACAAGAGATTAGCCAGCTCACATCTTAACCAAAAGTCTTAATAAAGTTCAACATGAGTACCTTTGCTCCAAGCTAGGTGTTCTTAACATTTTCTCACTACCTAGCTTGAGGGGGGAATGTTGAGACAATTAAGTGATATTCTCCTAAGGGTACATTAGTCATTTACTTATACACTAAGCTAAATTAGTTAGTGTTAAATACTTTATATATGCATATGTAAGAAGTAATATTCAGTTGTAATGAAATAACATACACACGCTCCTTTCTTTCTCTCTTCTTCTTTCTTCTCTCTGCTACTCTATCTTCTTCATCTAAGTAGGGTTCATCCCAACTCATCTTCTATCAAATTATCTCACCTACCAAGGTTTTTTCATACCCAAGCTCGAGCTCAAGATTTCTAGTTAAGGGAAGAGTAGCCCCATAGGTTTGTTAACAACATGAAAGAATTAGATCATTCTTTTTCCGTTTCTAAAAAATATACAAATGCAAAATTTAACTACACAAAAATGAAATTTTATTTGGAGTGAGTACATTCTAGTCAGAAAACATTAATGTTTAATGCACATAGAAAGCTTAAATAAAAGGCCTACTATTATTTTTCAAATTGTGCTAGTATTCCTTTGAAATACATTGATTTGACTTATCTATGAAAAAAAGTGGGAGAAAACATGTAGAAAGGCGAAGGGGACTCGAAACTACGTCTTCACATCTTTTCATTTACTGGAAATAGTGCATTTACAAGGCTAAAAAGACTAGAAACTGCGTTTTCACATCTTTTCATTTACTGAAAATATCGTGGAGACATTAATTGTTGCTTGTACTTTTGGCTGTGAGATTCATCAATACAAACACCCAAAAAGGTTGAAATGTTGATTTTGAGAAAAAAGCAAAGGAAAAAAGCTAAATTAGTACACATTGAGAAATAATTAGGGGGATAGATTCACGCACTGTATTTACTTGTATCGGGTCAATTTTATGGGACTTATCTTTTTCTCCGATAGTTGAACCCAGAGCCCGTGATCTGGAAACCGGAAATTATCAGTTTTGAAGAAGATAGTTGACCCAAAATGTCCGGTCAAATACTACTACTACTACCTCCAAGCTTATATCATACTAGTCAATTTGGAACTTTCTAAAATTCTTAGAGTATGTTTCGCCAAGCTTATAAGAAGCTAAAAGTTTTTTTTCTTTGTCAAAAATTATTTTTTTGAAAATTTTAGATGTTTGGCCAAGACTGATAAGTGTTTGAGTGCCAACATAAATAGTTTCTCTGCTCAATAAATCACAAAATTCTAGCTTCTTTTAAGAAGCAGAAGTAATGTAGAAAATTAAGAGCCCTTTTGGACATAAGAATTTTTTCATTTTTTTTCGAAATTTTTTGACTTTTTTCGAAATCAGTGTTTCGCCATAAAAATCCCATTTTCACTTGAAAAGAAATTTTAGAATTTTTTGAAAATTTGAAAAACTCAAAAAAAATTATTTTTCAAATTTTTACTCAGACCACTCACAAAAATTAAAAACAACCCAAATTATATTTATGTCCAAACCTCTAATTTTCAATTAGCATTTTCACTTGAAAAAAATTTTACTTTTTTTTTTCTGAAATTTTACAATTTTCATGTCCAAACGCTCACTAAAAATATCCTTCCCAAAAATTTACATTTCCCAAAGAGATAATGCATAAATTACCCATAAACTTGTCCGGAAAAATCATTTACACACCTTAACTTTACTGGCGGCCTATGTCCCCCCTATTCTTGNCTCCATGTATCAAGATGATGCTGACTACTTAATATTTGATTTAAGAGATAATACATAAATTACCCATTAAACTTGTCCGGAAAAATTATTTACACACCTGCGACCTATGTCCCCCCTATTCTTATTTGGGGTGTTAAGACCACCCTAAATGGTGACGTGGCAAAGAGAGTAGCTTCACTCTCCCAATCTCGCGTGTAAGAGGGAAATTTTTTACTGTGTGGGTTCCCTTTTTCGTTTACTTCTTTTTTTCTTATTTTTTTTTCTTTTTGTTTTCTCTCTCCACCTTTTCTTCTTCCTCTCACAATTGCAAAAATCGTCTTTTTAACAAATTACTTTTTTGTAAAAATTGTATTTTTTTTTTGTAAAAACAGAATTTTTTTTCAGTTTTTAATAAATATTTTCGTTTTTTAAAAACTGAAAAAAATATTTTCAACAAATTATTTTTGCTTTTGAAAAAAGTTTATTTTCTTCATTTTTTCAGTTTTTTAAAGATTTTTTTTGCAAAAAATGGAAAAACTAATTTTTTTTTGTAAAAGCAGAAAAAATTCGTTTTTTAACAAAATATCTTTGTTTTTTAAAAACCGAAAAAATTATTTTCAACAAAATATTTTCGTTTTTGAAAAATATTATTTTTATTTTTTCAGTTTTTTAAAAGAATTTTATTTTGTAAAAACTGGAAAAAAAAATTTGTAAAAACTATTTTTTTTTGAAAAAACTGAAAAAAATCATTTTTAACAAAATATCTTTGTTTTTTAAAAACTGAAAAAATTATTTTCAACAAAATATTTTCGTTTTTGAAAAATATTATTTTTATTTTTTCAGTTTTTTAAAAGAATTTTATTTTGTAAAAACTGGAAAAATAAATTTGTAATAACTATTTTTTTTTTGTAAAAACAGAAAAAAATCGTTTTTGAGCAGATATTGACACGTGGCGCGCGTGTACTACACACACCACCACAAGACTGACAAAGTGTTACCAATGGGGTATTAAATTCACCCCAAACAAGAATAGGGGGGACATAGGTCGCCCGTAAAATTAAGGTGTGTAAATGATTTTTCCGGACAAGTTTGATGGGTAATTTATGTATTATCTCTTTCCCAAATTATCGCTCATTAATTTAACTTTTTATTTTTTGTTTCTACCATCCATTTCTTCACTTTTCTTACTTCCCATCATTTCTATTCTTCTCCTATTCTTCTTTGAAATGATCTCTCTAATATGAACATATTTCTTCTTTTAGTGTATTAGATTTATGGAGTAGACTTTTGATTTATATTGGACAACGAATATTGATATGTTTGAATCATCACGTAAACAATAAGTAATTTCTTATATCCAATATTATTTTGCTGGATAACTATATTTTCTATTGATTAAAATCTTTAATATATATTTTACTTTATCATTTTATAAATTCAATTCTCTATAACAAATAATATTGATTATATATTCAATATTACTATCGTTTTGTGTAATTTGATACTCAAAAGTACTTTTTTGAAACGATTGGCCGAACATAATTTGCATATCAAATATTGCAAAAAGCACTTCTAAAACGAATTGGCCAAACATGCTCTTAGTAACATTACATCATCGATTCACTATACTGATATATATAGTTAGAACTAATCAAATGTAATTGTTGATGTAATATTTTTTATCAAACAAACTATTTATATAAATTACTTTAACATTTTGTTGGTATAGAAGTGTAAAAATATCAAATATTGAAATAAAACAGACCGAAATAGAATAATTGATAAGATGAGTTCCTAGAGTTAATCCCAACTAGTTTGACTCTTAATGAGGAAAACAATCTTGTTGTATAATTTGGTAAGTATAGTTTTATTCAATGTTTGATTTACATTTGGAATCATCTATAACTAATTCTTGTGTATTTATACCGTCAACAACACAGAATAACTAGTCCATGTATACGTTAATATGTATAACTAAGTTATACATGGTTAAAGCATCAAAGATACAGAATTTTTGTCTTTTCCCCGAAAAGCCAGTGAAGATTAAACATCCAAGGATATAATTATAAACTCATTCCTTTTTAGTTAAATAAATATTTTAAATGTTATTTAGTATATTTAATTTCATTACAACAAATCAAACATCCAACAAGAAATAATTTATATATTACTATCCCTACATAATTTATTCGTACCCGCAGAGGCGGAGCTAAGATTTCAAGCTTATGAGTTGGGAATTCTTAGTATTTTAAGTTACTGGGTTCTAAATTATTAAATTGAAATAATAAATGAATTGTTCAAGACAAATACAAGGTTTGAACCAAAGCTACTGAATTCGTCGAACCCGTAGCCAGAACACTGCCTCCGCCCCTGACCAAACGTCCCCTGGCATGTTCATTTTATCTCATTTCATATGAACCTATTTTTATTTGTAAAATCAAAATCTTTTCAAATTAAGTTGGACAAGAATAATGAAACGAGTGTCCAAATTAAAGGGTTTGATCACGGATTCTGAATCATGCTAATTCTTTTTAGGAGAAAAAAAATAATATTTAATTGTAATTATAATTTTATTCTCGCGTTAAGTAAAATTTCAGAAAAAAAAAAGAAAAAGAAAGGAGTTGCTAGTAAGTAGTAGGCGAAAATATACATTAAACTCCGATATAGGTAGAGTCTATAATATGAGGTGGGTGTGTGGTTTGCCAGCGAAGAAGCAGAAGGATCAATGCTTTCTCTTTCTCTCACCTCAGGTCAAAGCTGGCACTCTGTATGTGTGTATTAAGGAGTAAGCCCCTCTCTCTTTTTCCTCTTCTCTTATTTACATCACCTTTCCTCTCCCTCTCACCTTCACTCTCTCTCTCTCTCTCGAAGAGCTTGGCATTTTAATGGTTGATCATTGTACACCAACCAATATGGCTGCCTCTTCTTCTGTCTCCTCTTCTGAAAAGAAACATTGGTGGATTAGCAACAGAAAGGTAATTATAAATCATTTCTTTTTCCCCCAATCTAATCTAACATATACTCAAGTTTTAATAAATACTTATTAACATTTCTTTTACAGATTGTTGACAAATATATCAAAGATGCTAAACTTCTTATTGCAACACAAGAACCCAGCGAGATTGCTTCCGCCGTTAACCTTCTCGACGCTGCACTTTCTCTGTCCCCTCGTTTTGAGTTAGCACTCGAGTTAAAAGCCCGATCTTTACTCTATCTCCGCCGATTCAAGGACGTCGCCGCTATGTTACAAGACTACATTCCCAGCCTAAAACTTCCCGCCGATGAAACATCGTCCACGTCATCCACTTCTTCTTCTGGTTCATCCGATAACTCATCCTCACACCTCTCAAGAGAGCGAGTGAAGCTCCTTTCTTCGGGTCGGGACGAAACCAGTTTCAAATGCTTCTCTGTTTCTGATTTGAAGAAGAAAGTTATGGCTGGTCTTTGCAACAACTGTGATAAAGAAGGGCAATGGAGGTAATTTTGCTGTTCTATTCATTGGCTTCTAGATTACGCCATAACAGCTAGCTGTCTCTGTATTAATTGATGATTTGTCCTAATCTTGATTTATTTATTTCTTTTTTCAAGTCAAATCTGCTTTGTTATTACTGTACTTCTTTATTGTTTATTCACTTACATTATAGTAGTATTAATAACTACTCCTTGAAAAATGTAGTCTTTATTGAAATTTCTGTGTGTATTTAAGGCTTGAATCTATAGTGAACGAGCTGACTCGGACTCACACTCGTTCGTTATTTGTGTATTTTTTTTCAGGTACTTGGTATTAGGTCAGGCTTGTTGCCATTTGGGTCTAATGGAAGACGCGATGGTTCTTTTACAGACTGGTAAACGCATCGCAACAGATGCATTCCGTCGCGAAAGCATTTGCTGGTCTGACGATAGTTTTTCGTTTACCAAATTCCCAATCTCCGGCGAACCGGGCACCAGAAATAACCAGCCTCCGACTCCTCCTAAAACGGAGTCCGAGAGCATTTCTCAACTGCTCAGTCACATTAAGCTTTTGCTCCGTCGAAAGACGGCTGCAATTGCTGCTCTTGATGCAGGGCTTCATTCAGAAGCTATTAGACACTTCTCCAAGATTGTAGATGGTCGTCGTGGTGCTCCACAAGGGTTCTTAGCCGAATGCTATGTGCATCGGGCCTCAGCATATAGATCTTCTGGTCGAATTGCTGAGGCAATAGCTGATTGTAATCGGACACTAGCATTAGACCCTTCTTGCATTGATGCTCTTAGGACTAGAGCTGCTTTATTTGAAGCTATTCGATGCTTGCCAGATAGTCTTCACGATCTCGAGCACTTAAAACTCCTTTATAATTCGATGCTACGTGATAGGAAATTACCTGGACCTATATGGAAGCGTCAAACCGTGCAGTACAGGGAAATTCCAGGGAGGCTTTGTTCCTTGGGTGCTAAAATGCAAGAGTTGAAGCAGAGAGTTGCTTCTGGTGAAACTGGGAATGTAGATTACTATGCATTGATCAGTTTAAGGCGGGGTTGTTCAAGATCAGAGTTGGAAAGAGCACATCTACTGCTCACTTTAAGACATAAGCCTGATAAATCATCAAGCTTTGTTGAAAGGTGTGAATTTGCGGATGAAAAGGATATAGATTCCGTTAGGGATCGGGCAAAGATGTCATCTTTACTGTTGTATAGATTGATCCAGAAAGGTTATACAAGTTTAATGACGACGATCATAGATGAAGAAGCTGCTGAAAAGCAGAGAGCTAAGGCTGCAGCTGCGTTACAAGCAATGCAGCAACAAGTTCAGCAAACTCAAGTACTTGAACAATCTAGAGCTGAAACAGTCCGCAATAATGCAGCATCAAGAAGAGCATCAGAGGCTGCTGCTAATACTACATCAAGAGTAATTTCGGAGGCCGCTCTTAATACTACATCAAGAGTAATTTCGGAGGCTGCTGCTAATACTACATCAAGAGTAATTTCGGAGGCTGCTGCTAATCCTACATCATGTAACAACAGGGCAGAAAACAAGGTGGTGTCAAGTTCAACAAATGCATCAGCATTTCAAGGGGTGTTCTGCAGAGACCTTGCTATTGTTGGGAATTTATTGTCTCAAGCTGGAACTGGGTTTAATCGCCCAATTCCTATGAAATATGAGGCATTGAGCTGCTAAATGTTAAGGATTTATCGTTAAAAATCGGAAGGAGATTTAGCTTGGACAATGTTAATACTATCGGCGCTGGAGAAGAATCTGAATTTAGTCCAATATCTTTGTACAAAGGATAAAAATATGGGTTACTATTGGCAGCCGGGAAAATTTTGTTACTTTATCTTTTAATCTATTTTCTCTATTATTCTCTCTTTACTTGTTATATTTTTGTTTTTTTGTTGTCAACTTTTGGTCGCTTTTGCACTACATGTACAGAGTTAAATTTATCTACCGGTATCCTTTCTCTTATACTTCACTCCACAATTTCTGCAATTTCTTAGTATATTTTTTGATGATATGGTTGCTTTGTCATATTACTTCAGTTGTCCTCTGTTTGTTTAGATTTTGAGAAGCTGAGGAAATCCTAAAGAGGGGGTGAATTTAATGGTTCCATAGGAAAGGAAGGGGTGAAAGGTTGAAAAAGAAGCAAGTTTTAGCTTCCATCTCATGTCTTTATCTGCTGCTTTCTTCAGAGCACAGCACAGTACAAAGTCCATTGCATTAATTAGAGCAAGTGTTTACTAGTACTATGCTCTTTCTTTTCTTTTCATGCGTCAGGCTTATCTATGCTGCCCTGCCAAAACCCTGACATTCTACTTGATTTCAATAAAAAATGACTTTGCTGGAGTATTTCTTTTTACTACATTCAAAAATTAGAATCTTTTGGTTCATCCTCTCAATTGTAATTTGTCCTGTTATAGTATATTTGCAGTAAGTGTATGAATAAAATGATGAAGGAGTTGGCACGCAAAGTTGCATTAATTGCTAAAGATATAGAATAGTGGACTCTGAGAAGAGAGTTGTCTGTATCATAGTTTGAAAAAGTGTACGAAATGATGTACATAACTGATTAAAGTGTGTTTGCTTCTGATGACTGGTGAACTCATTGGAAAACCATACTGTATTAGATATTTATAGGCCTGGCCTTTTGGGAGTAACTTTTTCCATTGTCATTATCAAAATTTACCATTTTACTCTGCCCATGGGTTCATTAGTGCAGGACAGTAAGGTACGGGGAAAAAAGAAGGGGACCTTACCTCATTCGCTTTTCTTCCTTCAACTCCCTTTTTTCTTCTCTTTCTGGGTCTTCTAACTCAGCGCCTCGAATTTCGGAGTTCTCCATACACATATGTCACACATGCAAGCGTAACATGTACTTTGGTTACCATGTACCAGTGCTTGTACAATTTCTTCAATATTATATTGCCACGCTCAACCAAATCTCACATAGAAAAAAATATTGAATATATAAGAAAACAAGTCTTAGTTCCTAGTGGCACAATATGTCCTAGGTGAATCCCACATCGACAAACGCGAAGAGATGCTGGATATATAAGTAAATAACTCTTAGATCCTAGTGGCACGTTTCATATTGAATGTCATGGTGTCATCGTGACCACCAAATTCTGGATCCGCTTCTGTCTGGACGCAAAGCGAACAATATTACTAGTGAACTGGACTAGTACAAATATCTTCTTCTTTATCCATTCATACACCAAATTGAACTTTTCCAAATAGAACGACATTATTTGGTGATAGTCTTGCTAGTGTAGCAGTATTAAATGAAGGGACTTAGCTTTTAAAATATTTATTTTCAGCAGCCAGAGTAAAACTTATATATCATGGAGAATGGTTAATACTTAATAGTAATAGGCTTAACTGGCAAAGGGAGCAAGACAATCGTTTATTGAAGTATCACCTTGAAGACAGGAAGATAAGAATCACCATCTTAAACCAATGCAAGAACAAATATTCTCGTAGAGGTCGTCTGGCTTTTTGTGTAAGTGGAACTGTGAAACTATAGAGGTGTGCTTAGGAAATACCGATCGACTCTGTAAAACTTTGTTATTAACAAAATCCAATTTAGTGTTCCCCACTTCCCTTACTTCCCACTTACACAAAATGGGCCACTATGTTTTACCAATAAAGTGTTAAACCATTTTATAAACTGAATAAATAGGTAGATTTGAGGTAAATCCTAGCCAAAGATAATTCGTCCTAGATCTAAGATAAAAGATATGAATGAGCAAACATAACTGAACATAAGATTTAACTCTAACAATGATTGAATGCTATTATGTAAGAAAAGAATGGTGATTTTCATAATACTGGATAATAGTGAAGAAAACATAGATAAAAGGGGGTCACCGATCTTTAACAAGGTTGACCCCCATACATTTGATATAATGAGACTAACGATGTGTACTGAGGATCTGAGCTTCCTTGCTTCTTTCTCTTTAGCGGAGAGAAAGGGATGAAGATCCCTCTTCTTCCCTGAAAATATGTCTGTGTGTGAATTTATTTCAGCCCCCTTTCTTCTTCTTCTCACTTAGTTTATATACTAGGTATTCTCTGTTATCCAACAGTCCATAACCATAGTACCTAAGTCATTTGACTGTATTACTTGTTGACCCTCCGAAATGCAGTAACATCCAATTCGACGTTCAAGCATTCTGAATACACGACCTCGGCCATGGCCGAGGTGCGTGTCGTTATAGCATTGTATGGATACGACTTTGGCACAAGTGACTTTTTGCCGTTCCTTTTCACGCGGATTCTCGTCTGGTCAGATTTTGACCCATACAGTTAGTCCCTCCGCCTATTGGGGTCGCCTTTTCTTAAGGGCACGATGATTCACCTGCGTCACCGAGCAACCAAGGGTTTAGTGGTGAAGATGGATGACAAGGCCAACCACCACTCTTGGGAGAACTTCTTCTACGTCTGAACAGAGCACGTGGTGTCGAACCCTGCGGGGTTTCCTGAGGCGTGAAATTTTGCCCGTAAGTCTCCCTTTCCTTTTATTATATTATATCTTTTTGAACATCGCTGTTGGTCGTCTCCCTTTAGTGACCGTCGAGTGTTTTCTGTTTCCGCAGCCGAGAGGGTGCCTCCTCAGCAAGTTTCCAATATTCGCGAATGGGTGAGCTCGATTCTGCCGCGCACAATGGGGCTCCGCGAATGGGTGCCTTTTCACGAGAGGTTTGGGCGCAAACTTATTTCGGCATTAGTTGCTTTGTTCTTTGCTCTGTCTTTTTCTTTATCTTATATCTTTTTTTGGTCGTCTCTCATTAGCAGGTCGGAGAGGAGCGAGAAAGGCAAGGGCTCCTCTCCTTGCTTTCCGTCAACCGGCTTCCTCTGCCCGGCCGGTACCAAGGGTAACTGTGGATGAGGGCGTCCAAAGTCCGGGACCGAACTTGTTCGTTCGGAGGTTGCTCTTCGGTCGGACACTCCGGTTCCCACAGTCCGTTCAGTGGGAGAACCTTCTCGTGGTGGTGGCGAAGAGGCCCCGTCAAAGAGGCGGAGGTTGTCAGATGGGGCATCTTCGGTTGAAACGCCCTCGAGGGGCGACCCTACTTTGGCGGTGTCTGAAGTTGGCGGTGATACCGGCTTGGGTGTAGAGGCGGTGCCCGTCTCAAATGTAGAAGAGGCTGCTGTGGCAGGGGGACAGAGTTCGGAGGCCGCCGCGATTGTTCCGAGCGATCCATCGACGTCTCGGCAGGGACGCGTCCCCTCTTCGGCTAATGAGAGATTGAAGAGCGTAGTGAGAGATGACTATGAATCTGGTTCTGACATTGACCATGAGGATATGAGGAATATGTTCGAGGAAGGTTTTACCAGGGTCTATGTGAGGGCGGAAGGCCCTTCCCGTGTGCTCGAAATTCCATCAGATTTTAACCTGTTGGAGGACACTATGGACTTGGTGCCCCAATTTGATCTTCTATGTTCTGCCGCCGAAAGTAGATCACTTCGGGAGATCAGTGATTCTGATTTATCGCGCAGCGTGGCTGGGATGGCCTTGAGGGTGAGTTTCCTTTCGCTATTTTCTTTGTTTTGTGCTATTTACTTTCGATGATTCTTCCTTTTTCCTCCTTAGAGTTACATGCTGAAGATCGAGAGTGCTCGTCAGGCTGAGACTCGGGCTGATATATTTCTGAAAATGGCCACGAAGTACCACCGGTATCACAATAGGTGCCGTGAGATGCACGAGCAGCTTAGGGTGGGTACTAGTACGCAATCCCTCAAGGAGGAGTCGGAGTTGAAGGACGAGGATATGATGAGGTCTATCCGCAGATGTAGCGAGCTTGAGGGACTGCTTAGGTCCAAAGACGAGGAGCTCGAGGTGGGAAAAGGGGTTGCGGCGGAAAAGGTGTTATCTTTGCGAGCCGAGCTTGAGCAGAATGCCACCAGAGTTGTCGATCTCAGTGCAGAGTGGACGGAGAAAGTGGCTAAGCTAGAAAGGAAGGTGGCCAAGTTGGAGAGGGCCGAGGGATCCCGAGTGGCAGCTTTGGCAAGGGCAGCGGCACTGGAAGACACTATCCGCATCCTCAGGTCTGAGTGGGAAGCCGAGAGGGCCACGACCACACTGAGGGAGGCAAGGCTCGAGGAGCGGGTCGGTGAGCTCGAGCGAGATACCTCGAACCTAGGAGACCAAGTTGTGGCTCTCGAGGCCGAGAAGGCGTAGTTGTTGGCTCAGCCCCTCCCCCCCCCCCCCCAAGGAATCTGCCTCTGTTGCCGTCCCCCGCTATTTGTACGAGCTATGGGTCCATGCTGAGGCCCAACGAGATATATATAAGGGATTGTGGGCGGCGGGGAGCGTTCTTGAGGCCGCTTTTGAAGATGCTCGGATCAACGCACGCGAGGCTCGTCTTGCCTGCGGTTTTGACCCTGCGACACCGGAGGCCGGTGGGGGTGCTGAGATTGAAGATGGGCTCTCTTCTGATCATGACAACGCCGACGAGGATGGTGGTGGAGATGAGGCCGAGTAAAGTTTTTGTAGCTTTTTGTACTTAGCTTTTTTTTGTTTCTTTTGTTGTTGCTTGTTTTTTCTTTGTATGGGGGCACACTTTTTGGCCTTTTGTAAGGCGTTGTCGTGTATGTATATACATCTGAATAAGATAGTTGTTTTGCCTTTGGTTGATTATCTCAAACTCTCTTTCTTATCCTTTTTTTTGAAGTAGATCTTCAAATTTTCCCGTGATGATTCCCATGTTTTTAGTTGGGAATACGAATGAGGTCAAATTTAGCTGCTGATTCGAGCAAGTTTGGATCTCATCTCGTTAGTTCGAACAGGGTCGATCCTTACTTTTGTTAATTCGAGCGAGGTTGAACTTTATTAGCTTGAATAAAAGTCGAATTTTTGGCGATGGCCGGGGTCCGTAAGGGTATAAATTCGAGCGAGGTCAAATTTTACTTTCGCTTGGCGATGGCCGCGGGCCGTTAGGGTGTAAATTCGAGCGAGGTCGAATTGTAACCATTATGAGTTTGAGCGAGGTTGGACTTTGGCTGGTAAATTTGAACGAGGTCGAATTTTCCTTTCGCTCGGTGATGGCCGATGGCCGTATAGGTGTAGAGTCGAGCGAGGTCAAATCGTAACCCGTTGCAGGTTCGAGTGAGGTCGGACTTTACTTTGTTTGACGATGGCCAATGGCCGTAAGGGTGTGAATTCAAGCGAGGTCGAGCTGTAACCCATTGTGGGTTTGAGCAAGGTGAGACATTGGCTAGTTAATTCGAACAAGGTCGAATTTTCCTTTCGCTCGGTGATGGCCGATGGCCGTAAAGGTGTAGATTCGAGCGAGGTCGAATTGTAACCCATTGCGAGTTTGAGCGAGGTCGAACTTTACTTTGTTTGACTATGGCCGATGGCCGTGAGGGTGGTAAGAATGTTGCATATTGCCTTTTTTTGGAGAGTTACTCGTTGTTGCATCGTTTATGCATGCGTTGGGGTGTGTCCCAGTTTATCTAATCTTGCTTTCATTGGAGAATATCATGCGTTGTTGTATAGTTTATGTATGCGTTAGGGTGAGTCCTAGTTTATCTAGTCCCTTTATTGCTCGGCCTGGAGAGACCGTTGTTGGGACGGGCGACGAACTTATTGCTTGGGCCTCTGAGCGCTCGATTGATTTGAACGAAGTTCGGACGCAACTCATAGTATTTAGTTGGCCAAATTGGCGTATGCGTCGCCATGGCGAGCGTATGGGCAAGCAATTCGTGTTCATGTTCTGCCTATATTGTGGAGATTGTACGTTCCATGGGCTCATCGCCCAGTCCCAGGCTGTGGAGATTGTTTCTTAATGATGTCGGCTTGTTCTGAGCCGTTTGTCTGTTATTTGTAATATGGTACGGTGTGGAGGGTTTTCCAGATTTTCTGTTCGCCATAGGGAGGTATTTAGAGCTTGTATGTCGGCTAGCCTTTGTTCGCGAATTTGGGAGGACGTCCCTGTTCTCTGTTCCACTTCTCCCTCTCTTTTTATTTTTTAAAAAAAAGAATAGGGTTAGTACATGGAATAATCTGTTACCTTGGTCGGATGTTTAGCTGATGAATGAGGGGGATTGGCCATGTCTCCCTCGCCCGTTGCGCTCTTTGGACCTAGGGAGTTCCCTCGTTCGACATTGAACTAGGGATTGAGCCGCAGGGCGGCTCGCTTTCTTCTTTATTTTGATACTAGTTTCCGGCCTAATGTTGGCATCGTCTTTATGGTCGGCCTCGTCACTGGTTGAGCTTTGGCCTTTTATGGGTGGACGGCCCACTTCCTCCATTAAGGTCTCGAGTTCGAGTCCCAGTTCGTCAGTCCCGAGCGTGCAAGATGGCAAAAATGTAAGTCATACCACAAACATATAGACGAGGAATATCTTGGTAAATTATACGATAAGCATTATCTCATATAGTAGGAGGGGGGGTGATATGTGTAGGATGTAGGAGGCATTGGGTACTAACCTGGAAATGGGATTACGACATTCGTGGTGAACAGGTGAAACTTCACCGAGTGGGGGATAGAGCTAAGACCATGTTTGGATCTAGAGGGAACTAATGCTTTGGCTAGAAAATTCCCACGGACGGCGCCAAATTGTTTTACCAAAAAAGTATTAAACCATTTTATAAACTGATTAAATAGGAAGAGTTGAGGTAAATCCTAGCCAAAGATAATTCATCCTAGATCTAAGATAGAAGATATGAATGAGAAAACATAACAGAACATAAGATTTTGTGGAAATAGGTGTTACTTAGTGAGGGGCATAATTGTAAATAGCAGTAGTAATTAATTAGAAGATCAGTTTAGTCGGTTAGCTATACAGATGTTAGTAGTAATGTAATTCATTTTTGATTCTTACACAGAAATGAGAATAACTTTCTCTCTCTCTCTCTCTCTCTCTCTCTCTCTCTCTCTCTCTCTCTCTCTCTGTTGGTAAGAACAAATTAGGGTTCTTCGTCCCTTTTCTTCACATAATTTCTCATGGTATCAGAGATTTGAGCGACAAGTGTGCACTCAATTCGTTAATTCCTCACATTTCTAATCTTCAATTTTAGCTAAATTGTGGATTATGGTATTTTTGATCCTCAATTCCAGCTATGGCAGAAGAAGTCTTCGATCATAACCATGCATTGTACCTTCATCCTTCGGATACAAGCGGAGCACCTATTATCTCTATTCAATTGACAGGATCTGAGAATTATTCCATCTGGAGCCATGCAATGAAGATCCAGTTGCTTGGGAAGAACAAGTTAGGGTTGATTGATGACAGTTGGAAAAAGGAGGATTTTGGCTCAGGTTTAGGTCACCAATGGGATAGGTGTAATGCTATTGTCCACGGATGGATAATGAGTTCAGTTTCAAAGGAATTACTGAATGGTATAGTGTACGTGAAGGATGCACGGAAGGTCTGGGATGATTTGAAGGAACGGTTCGATAAAGTGAACACCTCAAGAATCTATCAACTTCACAAAGAGACCGCAACATTAAATCAGGGGACAAGCAGCAATGTACTTCTCAAAGCTCAAGGAGTTATGGGATGAGCATGACAGTATGATACCTCCAAATTGTGATTGCCCTAAATCTAGAGATTTTACTGAACATTTGCACCGACAGAAACTATTGCAGTTCCTAATGGGCCTTAATGAAACCTATGAGCAAGATAGGAGTCAAATCCTCATGACACATCCAACTCCTACAGTCAATAAGGCATATTCAATGATAATTGAGCGATAAAGTCAGCGTTCTATCTCACATGTTTCAATTTTTGGGGAGGTGAATGAGGCAACTGCACTTATGACCACAAAAGGTGGGAATTATCAGAAGCCCCCTAAGAAAAATTATGACCAACTAATTTGGCAAATATGGCAGGTACAATTATTCTCTTTCGGCTAGTGTAGCTAATAAGGACTGGATAATTGATACAGGAGCGACAAACCACATGATATCTGAGATGACTATGCTGACCAACTCTAAGAAGATTGATTCATTGGCTAATAAAGAAGTTTATCTCCCTAATGGTGAAGTAACTCTAGTCTCGCATACTGGTAGTTGCCAAATTACAAAGACAGATTAGATCAAGAATGTCTTGTTTGTGCCTGATTTCCAGTATAATCTTTTGTCTGTTTCGAAGGTAACCAGGGATCTTAATTGCTTGGTGGCATTTTATCCTGATTTTTTTCTATTCCAGGACCTCTCAAGTGGGAAGGTGAAAGCGATTGGTAGAGAGAAAGGAGGACTATACCTGTTGGTTCCTCGAATTCCTAATGAGTCTCACCTTACTGAAGAAATGATAAATAAAGGCCTAAGTGTTCAGGAACAGTTCATAGATGTTTCACTCTTGCATAGGAGGTTGGCTCATGCTTCTGGAGTAGCACTGAAGGAACTGCTAGGTTTGAAATTAGAAAATTGTAAAGCTATTTTAGAGAACTGTGGAGTTTGTCCTTTAGCTAAACATACTCGACTACCTTTCCCTTCTAGTACTAGCAAATCAAGTGCAAATTTTGAATTGTTACATCTAGATGTATGGGGGCCTTATAGTACTCAAACTTTTGACGGAAATAAATACTTTCTTACTGTGGTGGATGATTATTCTCGTGTGACTTGGGTGTTTCTATTGAAGTTTAAGTATGATGCTTTGATTGTTCTAAAAGCCTTCTTTAAGATGATTAGCACACAATTTAATGCAGTAGTGAAAATTGTAAGATCAGATAATAGGGGAGAGTTTGTGAATCAGGAGTTTGGAAGTTTCTTGAGAGATTTGGGAATTGTCCATCAAAGAACATGTTCCTACACACCTCAACAGAATGGGGTGGCTGAGAGGAAACATTCCACTAAGATTCTGGGGACATTGCATCTTAGCAACAGTTTATATCATTAACAGACTGCCCTCTATCAGGAAAGTCACCATTTGAATTATTTTTTGGTAGGAAGCCCACTATTAGTCATCTCAGAACTTTGGGGTGTCTATACCATGCAAGTATTTTGCCCAGAAATGACAAGTTTGGTCCTAGAGCTATCAAGGTTGTTTTCATAGGATATTCAGCAGTATCTAAAGGCTATATCTTGTATGATCTGAAGGAGCACAAGTTTTTTCTCAACAGAGATGTGATTTTTAAGGAGAATGTCTTCCCTTTTCAGGACACCTATAGAACAACAACACACCATTCCTTACAACATGATTTCTCCACTACTTCCATTCCTGAGTTACTCACCATCAACCCTATCAATAATTCAATCAACTTTCTTCCTTCAGATTCTTTAACTCAGGAACATGAGTAAATCAATGTGGAAGGATCCTCTAATAATTCACTACTACCAGAAAACATTACTAAGAATGATCACATGCTTACTGAGATTTCTTCTCAGGATTTTTTTGTAGATCACCCCTCAGAATCAGTAGTGAATGATCCTGGACCTTCTTCTCCAACAGAAGTCCTGGTCAGAAAGTCTCAAAGGGTTTCTAAGCAGCCACTATGGTTGACAGATTATATCACCCCAGCAGTTCCAGGTTTGAAACAACAACATTCCATGAACAACTATTTGTTATAGGATGCTCTATCTGCCAACTACAAAGCTTATTTAGGAGCCTTTTCTTCTGTGGTTGAACCTCAGTCATTCCTTGAAGCTTCCAAAGACAGCAGATGGGTGGAATCTATGCGGCTAGAGATTCAAGCTTTGCAAGAAAATAATGCATGGGAGCTGGTACAGCTACCTTCCGGCAAGAGACCAATTGGATGCAAATGGGTATACAAAGTGAAGCATAAGGCAAATGGTGAGATTGAACGATTCAAGTCCCGATTGGTTTCTAAAGGTACAATCAAAGGGAGGGACTTGACTATCATGAGACCTTCTCTCCGGTGGTACAGACTGTAACTGTGAGGACTGTTCTGTCCTTGGCTGCAGCAAATTCATGGCATATACATCAAATGGATGTATATAATGCCTTCTTGCAAGGTGATCTACAAGATGAAGTTTACATGGAAAAGCCACAGGGATTATCAAGCCAGGGGACAAGTTAGGAATTGTATGTAGGCTTCTCAAATCCATGTACGGGTTAAAGCAAGCTAGAAGGCAATGGAATGTCAAATTGACAGAGGCACTGCTAAAGTATGGTTTCAGCCAAAGTAGTCTAGATCATTCCTTGTTCATAAAAAAGGAAAGAGTTAACATAGTGATAATTCTTGTCTATGTAGACGATATGCTGATCACAGGGAACAATCTGACACTTATAGAGTCTACTAAAGCTGAGTTGCACAAAGCCTGGAGACTTGAAGTTCTTTCTTGGCATAGAGTTCAGTAGATCAAGCCAAGGAATTTTGATAAACCAAAGGAAATACGCTTTGGAGATTATCTCTGATTTAGGATTGGGAAATGCTAAGGCAGCCTGAACACCCATGGAGACAAATAAGAAACTGACAGATGTAGAATATGATAAACTGGTAGA
The DNA here is from genome assembly GCF_001879085.1 of Nicotiana attenuata. Lineage (NCBI taxonomy): Eukaryota > Viridiplantae > Streptophyta > Magnoliopsida > Solanales > Solanaceae > Nicotiana > Nicotiana attenuata. The sequence goes on along the minus strand of NW_017670469.1, from coordinate 136,619 downwards.
AAATAAAGTTGATGCAATGCTTGAAGACAAAGGACAATATCAAAGACAGATTGGAAAATTGTTGTACCTGACATTAACTAGGCCAGACATTGCTTATGCAGTTCAAAGTCTAAGCCAATTTCTACAAGAACCAAAGAAATCTCACGAGGATGCTGCTATCAGAGTGGTAAGTTATATAAAGAGACAACCAGGAATGGGGATTCTTTTAAGTAGTACAAAGTCAGATAAGATCACAGTCTTCTGTGATGCAGACTGGGCATCATGCCCAAACTCAAGAAAATCAGTCTCCGAATTTCTGATCAAATACGGGGAGTCATTGGTTTCATGGAAGTCAAAGAAACAAAGCACTGATTTGAGGAGTTCTGCTGAAGTAGAATACAGGAGTATGGCAAGTGCAATCTCAGAAACAGTTTGGTTAGTGGCCTTGTTGAAGGAAATAGAACAAGTAACAATGCCAGTGGAGTTGTACAGTGATAGTAAAGCAGCACTACAGATAGCAGTCAATCCGGTCTTCCATGAGAGGACTAAGCATATTGAAATAGATTGCCATTTCGTCAGAGGGAAAATCTAGTTGGGATTGATTAGAACACAATATGTGAATTCAAAGGAACAACTAGCAGATATCTTGACTAAAGGGTTGGCTAGAACACAACATGAATCTTTGGTTGGCAAGTTGGGAGTGCTTAACATCTTTGCACCACCCAGTTTGAGAGGGAGTGTGGAATAAGTGTTACTTAGTAAGGAGAATAATTGTAAATATGAGTAGTAATTAATTAGAAGATCAGTTTAGTCGGTTAGCTATACAGATGTTAGTAGTGTGTCTTAGTATATATAGCACTGGGTATAGCTGTAACTAATGTAATTTATTTTTTATTCTTACACAGAAATGAGAATAGCTTTCTCTCCCTCTCTATCTCTGTTGGTAAGAACAAATTAGGGTTCTTCGTCCCTTTTCTTCACATAATTTCTCAAATTTAACTATAACAATGATTGAATCCCATTATATACGAAAAGAATGGTGATTTTCATAATACTGAATAATAGCGAAGAAACATAGATAAAACGGGGGTCACCAATCTTTAACAAGGTTGACCCCCCCCCCCCCCCATATATTTGATATGATGAGACTAATAATGTGTACTGAGGATCTGAGCTTCCTTGCTTCTTTGTCTTTAGCGGAGAGAAAGGGATGAAGATCCCTCTTCTTCCCTGAAAATATGTCTGTGTGTGAATTTTTTCAGCCCCCTTTCTTCTTCTTCTCACTTAGTTTATATACTAGGTATTCTCCTTTACCCAACGGTCACTTAGTTGCTCTGATACCAACTTGTCACGACCCTAAAAACCAACCCAGTCGTGATGACGCCTATCGTGAAACTAGACCAGCCAACACAATTCCCGAATTCAATCAATATTCAATAAAAGTTATTTTTAAGCCATTAATTAATCAATAATCTCATAATGTAAGTCTAAATGAACAGTGCAAAATAAATACACAAGCTCGACATCGGGGTGTCACAAGTCACGAGCATCTACTAAGGTCTGAATACAATGAAGAGTCTAAAAATAATCTATAACAGGCTAAGGAAAGTAAGAGGGAGAGAGCAGGGCTGCGAACGCCAGACAGCTACCTTGCTAACTCCGATGACTCTGCCACTGAGCAATCAACACCCATTACCGGGTTCAGAAATACCTGAATCTGCACACAAGGTGCAGGGAGTAATGTGAGTACGCCAACTCATTAAGTAATAAAAGTAAATGAAAGCTGAGCAGTAAGAAAACACGTAAGCCACGTCATAACGCTATAGCAAATATAGTACATTTCCAAAACAATACAGAAATCATTTATTTCATAAATCAAACTCAATTTCAGTAAAAACCCTTTCCTTTTTAAAACATCTTCCAATAGCTTCAAACGAGTGAGAAAAACAGTGAGAAAAAAATGATAGAAACGTAAACAACCCCTCGGGCAAAACATGTACCATATACCGCCCCTTGGGCAAAATATCAATAGAACCAGCCCCTCGGGCTACCTCACAATCACTCGTAATCAGCCCCTCGAACATAACATGAATCAAGAACAGCCCCTCGCGCAACAACATGAAACAACAACAGCCCCTCGGGCTACATCACATTACTCACACTGGGTACCCGCGCTCACTGGGGTGTACAGACTCCAGAGGGGCTCCTACAGTCCAAGCGCTAAATCGGCGCTCACTAGGGGGGTTTACAGACTCCTAGAGGGGCTCCTACAGCCCAAGCGCTATCACAAGCCATCTCGTGGCATAATCAAACAGGACATCGGCCTTATAACAAGCCACCTCGTGGCGTAACAAATCAGGCCCTCGGCCTCATAATCATGAATCAGTACAACACTGTTGCGGCACGCAGCCCGATCCCATAATATCCTCACAACACAGGCCCTCGGCCTCACCCAGTCAGAGATCTCTCAAGCCACTCGGGCAACAGTAAAACATGATGCTCTGCCCAAAATATTATTTAAAATATCAAAATGGAGTAAATATGGCTGAGTTATGAAAACAGTAGAATACCGCATGACTGAGTACAAATATGAAGTCAAAATAGTGTGGAACAGTAGTAAAAATCCCCTAAGGGTCCAAAACAGTTGGCACGAGGCCCAAATATGGCATTCCGCCCAAAACATGGTAATACCTTCCAAAATACAATGATATCAAGCAGTTTCAATCAAAAATATGCGACTTAACAGTCATACGGGACGGACTAAGTCACAATCCCCAATGGTGCACGACCCCACGCTCATCATTTAACGTGTGCGTCACCTCAAAGTAGCAACACGATGTGAAAGCCGGGGTTTCATACCCTTAGGACAACATTTACAATCATTATTAATGACTTGATTATGAATCATTATATTTGTTAATTAAACATGGGGTTTGTGTCGGCTGGCCTTGTCTTCACGAGAGGCGCCATCGCGACCGGGTTTGGGTTTAGGGTTGTGACAATAAGACTCTAGCCCGCGATGCCTTTGCCTCTCGACTCGGCCTCCAATCGCTCCGAATCTATTCATAACCAGAACAATACCATCAACATGCGCTAATGAAATGAATTCCACAAGAAAAACTATCAAATTAAGCACAAATCCCAAAATCCACTCAAACCCGGCCCACGTCTCGGAATCCGACAAAAGTCACAAAACTAGAAATCCATTCACTCACGAGTCTACCCATACCAAATTCATCAAAATCCGACATCAAATGGTCATTGGAATCTCCAAAATCATCTCCCCAATTCTCATTCATCCCCCCCCCCCTAATTTTCACCCCAAATTCCTAATTTAGATGATAAAAATTAAGATTCAATCATGGAATTTAACCAAAAACAAGTGAAGAACACTTACCCAATCACTTGTCTGAAAATCCCTTCAAAAATCGCCTCAATCCGAGCTCCATAGCTCCAAAAATGCAAAAATGGCTGAAACCCTCGAAATAGAGTACTTTATAATCTGCCCAGGCATTTACCCTATGCTATCGCAGACAAACTAATGCGATAGTGAAGCACAAAATTTTCCAGCCCTTCTTTTACCCTATGAGATCGCTGCCATTCCCTCGCGATCGCGTAGAACAAATTTTTCCAACAACCTTCTCCAACTCTTCCGGACAGCCTCTACTCTAATGGTCATAAAGTTTCGTATAAAACTCCAAATTACAATTGGCTTACCTTTCTGAAACCTAGACATCAAGAGCTACAACTTTCATTTTTGGATCATCTTCAAATTCCTTATAGATTGTGAGATATAAGCTTCCAAAGTTGGGTCAGTGCAGCAGAGATTTTACTCTATGCCATCGCGGGAACACTTACGCAATCGCATAGCACAACTCCATTTTCCAAATTTTCTCTATGCTAACGTGGCCAGATCTATGCAAACGCACTGTACACCCCTGAAGCCAAAAACCAGCAACTAGAAATGGCCTAGAAATGGTCCGAAACTCACCCGACGCCCTCGGGACCTCAACCAAACATGCCAACACATCCCATAACATCATTCAAACTTGTTCCAACCTTCGGAACGCTCAGAACATCAACAAGATATCAAATCACCCTCGTTCGAATGACCTGAAATTTTGCACACACGTCACAAATGACACAACGGACCTACTCCAATTTCCGGAACTCCATTCTGACCCCGATATCAAAATTTCCACTACCGGCCGGAAAATGCCAAATTCCAATTTCACCAATTCAAGCCTAAATATACCACGGACCTCCAAAATACATTCCGGACGTGCTCCCAAGTCCAAAATCACCTAACGGAGCTAACCAAATCATAAAAGTCCAAATCCGAGATCGAATACTAAAAAGTCAAAATTTGGTCAAACCTTTCTAATTTAAAGCTTCAAATTGAGAATTGTTCTTCCAAATCTATTCTGATTATCCTGAAAACCAAAACCGACGATTTACATAAGTCATAATACATCATACGGAGCTAGTCATACCCGAGAACTGGCGAGCGAAGTGCAAATTCTCAAAACTACCGATCGGGTCGTTACATCCTCCCCCACCTAAACATACATTTGTCCTCGAACGTGCCCAGAGTTATTCCGGAAACCATCAAATCGCTGTGTAACCTTACCATGCACATACCTGGGGGTGATCCCACGTCACCCTATCTCATATAGGTCTGATAACATAATGTAACTGAAATTTCACAATCCAACCTAGCCCATAAACCTTAGAACCAAATTTCCACTTCCGAAATCATCTATAAGGTCAGAACCTCACATCTATACTTTGAATAAGTCCGAACAAGCTGTATCAACCATATCCATACCCAAGATGCAATTACATGATATACCACATAACTCAGACACTCGTAGCGATAACTTTTACTCAGAGTAATTGCCCAAAACAACCGAATACCGATAATAAACCTCTTATCAAATAAAGACTCATTCCAACACTTATGTATACTGCCAATGATAAATGAAACACATAGAAATCATAACCATTCCTCAAATCAACCAGTTATGGAGTTCCCTCTCCTCCAGCAAGCACCATAGTAAATTTCTAAGCCGAAACCCGATATTATCCTTCCAACATGCTGAAATTGAATTCGATAGTATTCACCCTAGGTCCAATGACCTCATCTCATCCAACACGACTACTCTACTAACATGACACCTCAACGCAATCTAAAGCCACAACTCGTGTAATCCGCGCACCAATAAGCAACAATCCAAACGTACTCAAATCATGAAAAAGGACTCAAATGAGAGAGTTGTACCACAAGCTCACCAGTACCACCATACATAATGCTGAGAACCCGTCACACATCGTAGAAATAGAACACACGTATCTAAACCGAAGGATCATACCTCCACATAACTTCGCTCCAATGCGCGACCTCATCCAAACACTGGGCCACATGAAACACCTCAAGTCACTATGCTCAAATCGACAACCACGCACAATATATGTCTAGAACCAAAAGCAAATCATCATAACCACGGCAAAGCAATTGACATAACATCACACAAACCCGAAAGGACATAACCGATACGCCATCCACCGAGCAATACCCAATACTCTTCCCGCTCGATTTCCACTATAAGACCCCAATAGAACCGCACCATATGTGCCTATAACCAATAACTCATAACGCCTCGCAACACGGAAAAGTAACTCATAGATCACCCCATAACACCAATAAGCTCAATAACAATAGAACCAACAGTTGAGGATTAGGGCATCCGATGTCTTTAAGACAGCTTTCCGCACTCGGTACGGGCATTATGAGTTCTTGGTGATGTCATTTGATGAACCGAGTGTTCAGGCCTTATTTGGATTCCTTTGTGATCGCCTTCATTGATGATATTTTGATTTATTCTCGCAGCCAAGGGGAGCACGGGCAGCATCTTCGAGTCGTTCTTTAGACTCTGAAAGATAGTCAGTTGTATGCTAAGTTTTCGAAGTGTGAGTTCTGGTTGAGTTCAGTTGATTTCTTGGGTCACGTTGTTTCAGCAGAGGGTATTCAGGTGGATCCGAAGAAGATAGAGGCAGTCAAGAACTGGCCTCGACCTACATCAGCTACAGAGATCCGGAGTTTCTTGGGTTTGGCAGGCTATTACCGTCGGTTTGTGGAGGGGTTTTTATTTATTGCAGCCCCGATGACTAGGTTGACCCAGAAGGGTGCCCAGTTCAGGTGGTCGAACGAATGTGAGGCGAGCTTTCAGAAGCTCAAGACAGCTTTGTCTACGGCACCAATGTTGGTTTTGCCCAGGGGTTCAGGGCCATATACAGTTTATTGTGACGCATCTTGTATTGGACTTGGTGCGGTGTTGATGCAAGATGGTAAGGTCATTGCTTATGCTTCACGACAGTTGAAGATTCATGAGAAGAACTATCCAGTCCATGATTTGTAGTTAGCAGCCATTGTTCACTCGTTGAAGATTTGGAGGCATTATCTGTATGGCGTGTCATGTGAGGTGTTCATGGATCACAAGAGTTTGCAATACTTGTTCAAGCAGAAGGAACTAAATTTGAGGTAGAAGAGGTGGTTGGAGCTGTTGAAAGATTATGATATCACCATCTTATATCATCCAGGAAGGGACAATGTGGTGGCGGATGCTTTGAGTAGAAAGTCAGCCAGTATGGGTAGTCTCGCATATATTCCGGTCGGTGAGAGACTGCTTGCTTTGGATGTTTAGGCTTTGGCCAATCAGTTCATGAGGTTGGATGTCTCTGAGCCCAGCCGTGTGTTAGCTTGCACAGTTGCTCGTTCTTCAGTATTGGAGCGTATTCAAGATCGGCAGTATGATGATCCCCATTTGTGTGTCCTAAAGGACACGGTGAAGCACAGTGGTGCCAAGCAGGTCACAGTTGGGGATGATGGAGTTTTGAGGATGCAGGGTCGCATTTGTGTGCCTAATGTGGATGGACTTCGAGAGTTGATTTTAGAGGAGGCCCATAGTTCCCGGTACTCTATTCATCCGGGCGCCGCTAAGATGTATCAGGATTTGCGGCAACATTATTGGTGGAGGAGGATGAAGAAGGATATCGTTGCGTATGTGGCTCGGCGTTTGAATTGTCAGCAGGTAAAGTACGAGCATCAGAGACATGGCGGTTTGTTTCAGAGGGTTGAGCTTCCCGAGTGGAAGTGGGAGCGTATCATATGGACTTCGTTGTTGGACTCCCACGGACTCAGAGAAAGTTCTATGTTCTGTGGGTTATTGTTGATAGGCTGACCAAGTCGGCGCACTTCATTCATGTGGTAGTTTCCTATTCTTCTGAGAGGTTAGCTGAGATCTATATCCGGGAGATTGATCGCCTTCATGGTGTGCCCATGTCTATCATTTCGGACCAAGGTATGCAGTTTACCTCGCATTTCTGGAGGGCAGTTCAGCGTGAGTTGGACACACGGGTTGAGTTGAGCACAACATTCCATCCTCAGACGGACGGGCAGTCCGAGCGTACTATTCAGATTTTGGAGGATATGCTCCGAGCTTATTTTATTGACTTTGGAGGCTCGTGGGATTAGTTTTTGCCTTTAGCAGAGTTTGCCTACAACAACAGTTACCAGTCGAGCATTCAGATGGCTCCTTATGAGGCTTTATATGGTAGACGGTGTCGGTCGCCGGTTGGGTGGTTTGAGCCGGGAGAAGCTCGGTTATTGGGTACAGATCTAGTACAGGATGCCTTGGACAAGGTCAGGATCATTCAGGATAGGCTTCGTACAACTCAGTCCAGGCAAAAGAGTTATGCCGATCGTAAGGTTCGTGATGTGGCATTCAAGGTCGGCGAGCGAGTGTTGCTTCAGGTGTCGCCTATGAAGGGCGTGATGAGATTTGGAAAGAATGGCAAGCTTAGCCCTAGGTTCATTGCCCCGTTTGAGATTCTTGATCGAGTGGGAGAGGTGGATTACTGACTTGCATTGCCGCTAAGTTTATCAGCCGTGCATCCAGTGTTTCATGTGTCCATGCTTCAGAAGTATCACAGCGATCCATCCCACGTGTTAGACTTGAGCACTATCCAGTTGGACAGGGACTTGTCCTATGAGGAGGAGCCGGTAGCTATTCTAGATCGGCAGGTTCGTAAGTTGAGATCGAAGAGTTTCCCTTGTGTTCGTGTTCAGTGGAGAGATCATCCTGCTGAGGCATCGACCTGGGAGTCCGAGTCCGATATGCGGAGCCGTTATCCCCATCTTTTCTCCGACTCAGGTACTTCCTTCTTATGTCCGTTCGAGGACGAACAGTTGTTGTTTTAGAAGTAAATTCTGTGTTCCGAGGCCATAAAACCTCCTTTTTGTCTTACCTCGATTTGCGTGCACAGTCTGGGCGTGTATCCGAAAAGCCATTATATGAAAATCTGTGAAAAATGATGAATTTTGCTTTTAAAATGAATTTAGGTTGACTTCGATCAACATTTTGGATAAACAGACCCGGACCCGTAATTTGACTATCCCGGAGGGTCTGTAGGAAAATATGGGACTTGGGCGTATGCCCGAAATCGAATTCCGAGGTCCCAAGCCCGAGAAATGAATTTTTGAAGAAAATTGTTTAACTGAAATTTTTAGAGTTTTTGGAAATTTGAATGTATTGGAATCTGATCGTATCGGGCCCGTATTTTGGTTCCGGAACCCGCTACAGGTCTTATATGGGATTTAAGTTGAGCCTGTTAAATTTGTTAAGAAACGGACTTGAAATGACGTGAATCGGACCTTTGGTTGTTAAAAATTGAACTTAAGAAGTTCATGAGATTTTTCTTTGATTTTGATGCTAAATTCATAGTTATTGATGTTATTTTGATGATTTGATCGCACGAGCAAGTCCGTATGATATTTTTGGACTTGCGTGCATGTTTGGTTTGGAGCCCCGAGGGCTCGGGTGAGTTTTGGATAGGCCACAGAGTGAAATTTGGACTTAGGAAATTGCTGGTGTGTTGCAGGTCTGCAGGCTTCGCCAAATGCGAGCTTGCAAATGCGAAGATTGATCGCAAATGCGAGGATGGACCGAGCAGGCCTTGATCGCAAATGCGACCATATGATCTCAAATGTGGAGGGCCAGAGTCGCAATGCGAAGCCCTCAGGATTCTTGAGTGGTCGCAAATGCGACTCCCTTATCGCAATTGCGGTATCGCATATGCGACAGCAGCTTCGCAAATGCGAAGAAAGCAGGTTTCTTAAGTGTTAGCAATTGCAAACTCTGGTCGCAATTGCGACATCAGAGGCCTGCTAAAATGAATTTCAAACGGAATTTCAACCATTTTTACAACTTTTTCAAAACCTAAACACCTTTGGGCGATTTTTCAAAGACAACTACTCTTCCAAATCATTTGTAAGTGGATTTTAACTCATTTCTTTCAATCTAATCCATCTTTTTACATGGTTTCAACTCAAAATCAAGGGTTTTCATGGGAAAATTGGGTGTTTTGGGTAGAACTTAGGATTTTCAAATTTTGGAGATTTGGACCTCGATTTGAGGTCCGATTTCAAAACAAAGTATATATTCGAGTTCGTGGGTGAATGGGTAATCGGGTTTTGGTTCGAACCTCGGGTTTTGACCATGTGGGCCCGGGGTCGATTTTTAACTTTTTGGGAAAAACTTTAGAAAATCTATTTTCATGCATTAGAATTGATTCATTTAGCATTTATTGATATAGTTAAGCAACTTGTGGCTAGATACAAGCGAATTGGTGGTGGAATCGAAAGGTAAAGCGTTAGTTGAGGCTTGAATTGTGTTCGTGGCATCGAGGTAAGTGTTTGGTCTAACATTAGCTTGAGGAATTAGGAGTCGTGTCCTATTTGCTATGTGTTAGTTGTTGAGTACGACGCATAGGCATGGTGACGAGTATCTATACGTTGGTGTCAAGCATGTCCGTGAGTCTTATACTATGATTAATGTGACACCGTTTTGTATTGTTCATGCCATATGTGATGATTTCTATTGTTGAACGAGGCTTGTGTAAGTAATATTGGTAATTGAACCTTGAAGAGCGTTGGCTCAAGTTGTAAAATAATTTGTGGAACTTGAAGAGCATTGGCTCAAGTTGTAAAATAATTTGTGGAAGTATTATTAGCAATTGAACGTTATAGAGCATTGGCTCAAGTTGTGAATTGAGTTGTGAAGTAAATGTGGAAAAGAGAAGAGGTTTATGATATTGTCTCCCTTGTCGGGATGTTGTTTTTAATGTTATCTCCCTTGCAGGGATGTTATTGCTTTTGTATTGTTTCCCTTGCCGGGATATGATTGTCGTACTATTGTTCCCTTGCCGGGATTTTATTGTGATTCTATTGATTCCGTTGCCCTTATTGCTTTGTGATTGTTGTTTGGGTGAGGAAGAGTGTTAAAGCACGAAGGGTGATGCCATGCATGATATTTGTGAGAGAGTGTTAAAGCACGAAGGGTGATGTCGTGCCGCACGATGTACAATTCCGTGCCTTTATATGAGTGATAATGCACGAAGGATCATTCCGTCCCATGATTATGTGAGGTAAAATCACGAAGGGTGATGCCGTACCGATTATATTAATTTTTGGTGAGGACGAGAGTAAAAGCACGAAGGGTGATGCCGTGCACTTGTCTTTGATTTTCCTGATTTCTATTAATAATTGAGTTATGGTGTTCTTTACATTTAACTGTTAGTTTCTGTTGTTACTTGTTGTTCCCCGCAGCATGTTTCCCCCTTCCGATCTTTAATTGTAATGTTTTGCCTTTATTTTCCGACGTACATGATTTAACTGCACAGGTTTATTTGATAGTCTGGTCCTAGCCTCGTCACTACTTTGCCAAGGTTAGGCTACGCACTTACCAGCACATGGGGTCGGTTGTGCTGATACTACACTCTGCACTCTTTTGTGCAGATCCCGGTACTGGAGCATACGGACCTTAGCTTTGGGTTGCTGCCTTCACTCCATTCGGAGACCCGAGGTAGTCCTGCAGGCATCCGCAGGCCTTGACGTCTCCTTCTATCCTTTCATTCTGTTTCTTTTATGTATTTGAGAGACAACGTTGTATTTATCTTTCGGACCCTTATTTGTAGTATTCCTAGACAGTCTGTGAAATTGTGACACCGGTTCTGGGTAGTTTATGTTATGGATTGGTATTGGTATCATTATTAAAATATTACATTTCAGTCTTCCGCTTATTAAATTCCGCTGTTTACATGATGTTGGTTCTTAATTGTTAAAGGATTAAAATGGAAAAAAAGAAGAAAAAAAAAGGTAAATAATACAAATGGTTGGCTTGCCTAGCTTTCACTAGTAGGCGCCATCACGACTTCCGAGGGTGGAAAATCCGGATCGTGACATGAAGATCCCTCTTCTTCCTTGAAAATATGTCTGTGTGTGAATTTGTTTCAGCCCCCTTTCTTCTTCTTCTTCTCACTTAGTTTATATACTAGGTATTCTCCTTTACCCAACGGTCCCTAACCATAGTACCTAAGCCGTTTGATTGTATTACTGGTTGACCCTCCGAGATGGCGTAATATCCAATTCGCCGTTCAAGCATTCTGAATACACGACCGTGGCCGTGGCCAAGGTAGCCGAGGTGCGTGTCGTTATAGTGTTGTATGGATACGACTTTGGCCCAAGTGACTTTTTGCCGTTCCTTTTTACGCGGATTATCGTCTGGTCAGATTTTGACCCATACACACTACCCCTACTCTATCATGACTTATACAACAGCCTCTTCAGGAAATAGAAATAATAGCGTCTAACTTTCACAAATTGACAACACGCAGTTTTTTATCCTACTGCTAGTTACGTAAAAGTTAAAGGTGGTTTGACAACTTAGAAAAGATCATTACTTGTTGCACCATCAAAGTGTACAGTAAAATAATGAAGATTAATTCATATACTCTTAATTAAAAGTCCTGTGTTCAACCTCTGAGACTTGAGTCCTCTTTAAAAGAAATAGCTAAAAACCCTTATATTGAATCCAAGGAGCGATAATTAACTTGATAATTAATCCGTACACGATACTTATATCAGATTAAGGTAAGAGTTACTACAAGTTAAAGTAAGAATATAGACCCATATGCCTATGATTAAGTACAAAATTATATTTAACATGTATGATATTCACTAGTTTGATTTAAACATCGAATGGGAATAAAAAAAAAATCCGACTAAATTATATGACTCGAATCGACAAATTTTTTTTTAAATATTTGCAACTTTCCTTGCAAGTGACTTCAGTAGATGAAATCCACTTCCTTTTGTATATAGCACTTCATCTTTTTCTTTCCTTTTGTTTTAATTCTTTCCCTATGTATGGATAGTGTTGTAGCCCTTTGCTTCCACACTAATCAAACCATTTCGTGATTCCCAAACTCCACATTGGGGAAAGTAAATTCCAAGAGGACCATCTTACCATGTTCCCCTTTTCCACTTTAAATCCATATAAGAAGAAAAATAATACTCTACTAGTAGTAATATGAACTCTTAGGTATTTTGTCCCTATTAATTCCTTTTTTGCAATGTTTGACAAAATTGTTTGATAATGATGGATTAAAGGACAACATTAACACATAATGATGATTAAAGTGGCTAATAACATGGGCTTATAATGACAGAATATATTCATACTTCCCTAGCACTCTGCGGTTTCATATAGCAATCATTCACCTTATGTAGATAGACAAAGAAAGCCATAACAAAGAAAGAATAAGGCATAAAGAGAGATGAGTCACGTGCACCCCATAAAGAACACTACAATCTGGAAATGTGGGTGACCTGTGAGGATTAACGAATCTAGATGAAGAGGAAAAAGATAAAAAGTACTATATGATTGATTTCCATTAATTTGATTTTCCCAATATTTAGCTAATTATGAAGATTTGTTCACTTGTTATTGTTTTGGCTATGCATTTTAGACCATATGAAATATTTGAAGACACACGCTAGCAAAATATCAAAAAATATTTCTTCCGATTAGCATTCACTTGATAATAAACTAGCGAGGCACTGTACTTTTGCGGGCCGTTTGGTTGGAAAACAAGTTATTCAAAGATTAATTATCCGAGGATTAGTTATTTCGAAATTATTATCCTAGCCTCCTATAGCATAAAATTAACACTATAAAATAACTATTACGGGAATTAGTTATACTACAATTTTATCCCAAACAAACGTGAAATAAACTCATGTTAAATTTATTTCCGAAATTAATTATCCTCTATCCTTCGTACTAAACGAGCCTACGGTTTGTAATTTCGTCATTTATCATTAAAGTGCATAATTCAATAGTGAGAAGAAAAAGAAAAGAAGGGGAATAGGAGTAAGTGGGGGGAAAAGTGGAAGGACATGTATTGTAGTGAAAGTATACTGCAAAACAAGTTTGAATTTAGCAATCTTTAGTAGTAGTATCTCAAATCTCAATGTTTGGTAAAAAAAAAAAATTAGTTGATGAAACTTTCAATGCTTATTCTGACAGGGAATAATATTCTAATTTCTATCCTATGGTAAAGCACGATAATATTGATTAGTAGGTTTTTTAAAATAGGGATATGCCATAGGTCTATGGGATCATATGAAATCGAAAAACATCCTCTCGAGGAAAACTTTGATTTTTAAGTAAAGTTTGAAATTAAAATTATAATTTCCTGAAGCGAAAGTGAAGGTATTAGCACTATTTTCAAAGGGGTATCTTTTGATATGGTAGAACTCTGGATACAAACCCCCTTTCCCATTTTCCACACATCTGCATCTTATAAGTTGATTAAATTTTCAAAGATTTTGAAGCCGTCTCTTATCGAGGTTATCAAATGGTTTATTGTCTTATCTAGGATTTTCTTCTTTTTATTCATTTTTGGAATGCGAAGGTGAGGTCATAATTTTCTAACTTTTTTTTTTGTTTCTCACCAATTGTTAGCTAGCTAACCACACATTACTGTGATACCATCAATGATATGACAAAAATTGGTTGACCAAAATTTTATGTTAGTCTTACTGCTTTCTTAAGCTTATTCGATTTTCTTTTTACGTCGTTATTTATTAGTATAAGCTATTTTAATACTTGGCAGAAGGATAGTTTGGTGGTCAAAACTTAACCACACATTAAGTTTTAGCCTAAAGCAAACGTTTGATCAAACAAATCCAATCTTACTTAAACTCCCTCGTTAATTATCGGTCATTAAACAGTACTCATAGATTCTCTAATTGATGTAAAAAATAAAAGGTTGGTATATTAATATTTAAAAAATGATACGTAGGTAGTATAAAATAAAGAAAAAAAGAAAGGGGAACACGTGATGTTTGAATGTTGGGAACATCGGAAAGAGGAGAAGTGGTGGCCAGATAAGGAATCAGTAGTTGTAAAACAGATGACGATTATGACGTCAGACTTGATCACTCTTCTCGTTCTGTGGAATGCATGTGATTTTTCTCTAATACTATGGATTTCATGTGCTCTCCCTCTGACTTTGGTTTTTCCCTTTCCCATTCACATCATCTTACCATTTCAAACATATATATGTATTGTTTGAATCGATTATTGTGACTTATTTAAAGCATTTTTATGCGCTTTTCGCTAATTTAGTACTATTACTATAGACAATAATTACTATATTTAGATCCGATGCTATAACTATATTTTTTTTAAATCAAAAACTAAATTATCAGTTCAAAATAGTTAAACTCTCTCAACAACGTCACCTATATGTGGTACTGGTGTGAAAACGAAAATTCTAAGTCAAGATCCAATAATAAAGAAGACAAAATATGGTACAGCGCAGAATGAGCTTCTTTGGAGCAATTCAGAACGTCCATGACTTTTGATTCTGCACATATATATATATATATATATATATATATATATATATATATATATATATATATATATATACTATATTAAAAGTGGAAAGCCCAAAACCAAAAAGTTAAATTATTAAAATACTCTTCTAAATATAAAAAAACAAAAAAACTTACGCTATAAAAAACCCACAAAACAATGCTTCATACCCCTTCATTAACAGTCACGACCATTCTATTTACAAAGCCAAACATAAACAAATCACCACTCCCCAAAGCTAAAGAAACAAATCGTCACTACCCAAAGCTAAACTACAAACTGTCACTCTTCATTCTTTTGATATATTCTACAAAATATCCATAAAATCATTTACTATTTATGATAACACTAATATACCGGCAAAAATAACAGATAAATTATCATATTTTTTAAGATTCCTATATATTTTTGAACTTCCAAATCTATCACTAGCTACAATGTTGCCTCATTATTTTAGAAATGCATGTACTGAATATTTTTCTTCCAATGGTTAGTATGGATGAACTTATTTCTTTTGTTTTTTGTTTTTATTTCTTCTTGTCGTGGCTTTCTTGTTTCCCCTTCAATGTTTGTTGTGGCTTATTAATTTATAGGATTGTTTTGATGTTGTTTGCGGTTGACAAAACTGCAGGAGTACAATTTTTTTCATGTCAATAATTTTGTATTATTTTTTATAAATCACTACTTTTCATGTGTAATAAATTTTAAAAAAAAAAAAAATTCATTACTTAGTATCTATGAAGCACGCGATGTTCAGTTTTTCCCTTGCATATGTTGGTTTAGCTTAACATTGAAGTTAATAGGCAATTTCTAGATTATGAACACTAGAATTCAGAGGAAGAAGATGAAGAATGTTCAGAAGAAGATTAGAAAGAAGTTAGAGAGAGAATGACTGGAGAAGATAATGAAATCATATTTTTTCATATTAGTTGAAATAACCGTGTGATTACAATATATATAGTTAGGTAATTAACTAATAATTTGACTCAACTAATTGACCTCTTAACTAACTAATGGACATCTAACTACCGGTAATTAGGAAGACTGGAAAAGACTAATATGCCCTAGCTTACACTTTAACACTATGTTACCCCTTTCTCAACACTCCCCCTCAAGCTAGGAGGTGAGAAAATATTTAGAACTCCTAGCTTGGACATTAGGTGTTCATGTTTAACTCTGCTGAAACCTTTAGTAAGAATGTCTGCAGGCTGATCTTTGCTGGGAATGTACTTTGTTACTATCAATCCTTGTATTATTCTTTCTCTTATAAAGTGGCAATCTATTGTGATATGCTTGGTTCTCTCATGTTATACAGGATTAGCTGCAATCTGAATAGCAGCTTTACTATCACTGTATACCTTAATAGGTAAGGTTACTTCAATGCCAATTTCTTTCATGAGACCTTGTAGCCAAATGAGTTCAGCTACTGTGGCTGCAATGCTTCTGTATTCAGCCTCTGCAGAACTCCTAGATATTGTTGTTTGTTTCTTTGATTTCCAGGCTACTAATGAATCTCCTATCTTGATTAAGTACCTTGTTACTGATTTTCTGGAAATTGGACATGTTGCCCAGTCTGCATCACAGTAGGTAGTAATGTTGTTGTTGTTTGAACTAGATAATAGAATCCCTCTTCCAGGTTGGTTCTTGATATATTTGACAATCCTCATTGCTAGGGGTGTTCGTCAGTCGGTACGGTACGGTATTTAGACATTTCGGTTCGGTATTTTCGGCATTCGATTTCTTAAAATCCTATACCAATACCGTACCTAATTAAATTCGGTATGGTTCGGTTTTTCTCCTTTCGGTTTTGGTTTATTCGGTTCGGTAACTTCGGTTTATTCGGTTTGAATACTAACTAGTACCCATAGACTCTAATATTCTTAATTAAGTACTCAAAAATAGAAACTAAAAATGTTGTTGAAAAAAGTTTTTATCCAAAACTAGCAAATATCAACCCAAATTAGAAAAAATTGTACATAAAAGATATTTGATCATTAGAAANGTCTTGTTACTTGTTTGGAGTTAATTGATGAACTTAGAGAATAAAGGAAATAAAATTTTTAGATTTTTTTNTATTTATATTATAATTAATAATATGTGTTTTGTGTAATATAATATATATTTCGGTACGGTATCGGTATTTCGGTATTTTATTTTAAAATACCAAATACCATACCTAATACCAATTTTTTTTTAAAAACTTAAACCAAATACCAAAATACCGTATACCAAATACCAAAATTTTCGGTTTCGGTACGGTAATTCGGTATTTACCAAATTATGCACAGCCTACTCATTGCTGCTTCCATATGTGATTTTTTAGGCTGTTGTAAGAACTGACTAAGTGTTTGAACACTGAAAGAAATATCAGGCCTGGTCATTGCTAGATAAAGCAATCTACCTATCCATCTTTGATATGAGTTAATATCAGCAGGAGGATCATCTGTTAACTGATTTTTACAGTGAACATCATATTCTCTCGTTGTCAGTTTAACATTAGTGTCTAGTGGAGTAGCAATTGGTCTAGCAGCACTCAATCCAAGTTCTGATATAAGCTCCACAGTATATTTCCTTTGATGCATTAGTATCCCTTGTTTAGATCTTGCAAACTCAATACCTAAGAAATACTTTAGCTCACCTAGGTCCTTCATTTTGAACACTTGATGCAAGCTGTTTTTTGTTTCTTCAATCAATTTCAAACTATCACCTGTTATTAGCATATCACAACATATACTAAAACCACAGTAGTCCCCTCAGAAGTCTTCTTCATAAACAAAGAGTGATCAAACTGACTTTGTTTAAAGTCAGATTTTATTAGAGCTTCATGGTGTGTTTGGTATGAAGGAAAATATTTTCCGGAAAATATTTTCCAATTTTCCCATGTTTGGTTGGCTTAAATATTTTGGAAAACATTTTCCTTATCAACTCATTTTCCTTCAATTGGAGGAAAATATTTTCCTTATCAAGAGAAGGGAAAACATTTTCCAAAACTCCTTCTCAACCTTCCCCACCCTATCCCCCAACCCAAACCCCACCCCACCTCTCTCTCCAAAAATGATTTTTTTTTTAAATTTCAGTTTTTTTTTTCCGTCACCACCCACCCTGCTATACCCCGCCAAACCCACCCTCACTGCCCCNNNGGAGGGGTGAGGAGAGTTGCATAAAAAATATTTTCCTAAAAAAATTATTTTCTACTCTCTAACCAAATAAGGGAAAATAAGTGATAAAACCACTCATTTTCCATAAAAACATTTTCTTGGAAAACATTTTCCTTCATACCAAACACACCCTTAGTTAACTTTGCATTCCATTGTCTTGGAGCTTGTTTTAAACCATACAAGGATTTGATGAGTCTGCATACTTTCTTCCCCTGGCTCTTAAATCCTTGTGGAAGCTCCATGTAGATTTCATCATATAAATCTCCTTGAAGAAATGCATTATACACATCCATTTGGTGTATATGCCATTTTTCCTTTGCTGCAATTGCAAGAACTGTTCTAACAGTCTTCATTTTAATTACTGGAGAAAAGGTTTCTTGATAATCAATTCCCTCCTTGTGACTATATCCCTTTGCTACTAGTCTAGCTTTAAACCTCTCAATTTCACCTGAAGCCTTATACTTCACTTTATAAATCCACTTACATCTTATTGGTGTTTTTCCTTCAGGTAGGGAAACTATGTCCCATGTATGATTATTCTGTAAAGCATCAATGTCTGTTTTCATGGCTTCTATCCATCTAGGATCTTTTATTGCTTCTGCATAAGTTGTAGGCTCAGTAACACTTGAGGAGGTAGCAATGAAAGCTTAGTATGATGAAGACAGACCTTCATAACTGATGTAGTTTGATATAGGATATGGAACTTCTTGATGAACTTTGAGTTACACAAAGTCACTTAACCATATAGGTGGCCTTTTTCCCTATCAGACATTCTATGTCCAGTCTGAACCACTGGATTTTTGTTCTGCATAGATCCTGTAGTTGATATTTCAAGTTTCTCAGAGTCTCTATTTTGAGGTTCTTGATATAAACTATCCCTGACTTGATCCTCACTAGAATTACTTTGTATAGGTTCAGGAATATGACCAAGTTTTGTTTCTACAATATTATTTGGAGTTTGAACTACTGTCTGATTATGTACCTGTATATAATCAGATATTGAAAATTGAAGATCTTGTAACTGAGAATTTGAAGTTGAAAATATAGGAGTTGAACAGTCTTCTTTCCTTTTGAAAGGGAAGATATCTTCTCTGAAGACTACATCTCTATTAATAAAGAATACCCTATCCTGTATATCATATAATAGATATCATTTTTGAGTCTCTGCATATCCCATGTGAACTTCAGTTTTGGTTCTTGAGGAAAGCTTGTCATGTTGATGGACTATCTTTGCATAACATAGACAACCTAGCACCCTTAAGTGAGTATAGGAAGATAATTTCTGATATAGTTTCTCATAGGGAGTCTTATTGTTGATGACAGCACTTGGAAGTCTGTTTATGAGGTAAACAGCAGCAGTTACACAGTGACCCCAGAACCTTATAGGTATTTCAGCTGGAATCTAATTGCCTTGGTGACCTCTAAAATGTGCTTGTGCTTCCTTTCAGCAACTCCATTTTGTTGAGGAGTGTAAGCACATGAAGTTTGATGAACAATCCCAAACTTCTTAAACATTTCACTGCATACTGAGTTTATAAACTCAGTACCATTATCAGTTCTGACAATTCGAACAATTTTGTCAAACTGAGTTTTAATTAGGACCACAAACTGTTGTAACAAAACATACACTTCTGACTTTTGTTTGAGCAAAAACACCCAAGTCATTCTTGAAAAATCATCCACTACAGTTAAGAAGTACTTATTGCCATCATATGTAGGAGTCTTGTATGGTCCCCATAGATCCATATGCACTAGATCAAACTTGCTTACAGATTTAATGCTACTGATAGGAAATGGTAATCTTGACTGTTTAACACAAGAAAGGCTACACATTGCTTTACTGTATCAATTATAAGATCAGTTTTGCTATGAAGTAACTTTTTGAGAACTGTAGATGAAGCATGACCAAACCTCTTGTGCGACAGATCCACTCCTTTGTTGTAGTTGATTTATTCTGGTCATTTTCTTTTATTCCGGTTGTTACTGCTAAAGATGTTCCAACTACTTGTCTTTCTAGTATATAGAGTCCATCATCCTCCTTACCAATCGCCCTCACCTTTCCACTGAAGAGTTCCTGAAATACACAGAAATCAGGAAAGAAGGCTGCTGAGCACTGTAATTCCTTTGTCAGTTTAGATACTGATAGTAAATTGAATTTAAATGATGGAACATAAAACACATTAGTAATTGTGTTCCCTTCTGATATGGTGCTAGCACCAGTGTGTGTCACATATGAAATATCTCCATTTGGCATGAATATTTTCTTTGATTTTTCAGACTGAATTACAGTAGACTCATTTAGCATATTCGAATTAGCCACCATATGATTTGTGGCTCCTGTATCTGTCACACCTCCTTTTTACACACCTACCCCGAAGGATAATGTATAAGGGAGTTTTTCCATTTAAAGTGACATTATTCGAAATGGAATTATTTATTTATTTATTTTTAGAGTCGCCACTTGGGAAAGGATTGGCTTTTGGTGTCCCAAGTCACCGATTTAATTTAAATCCCAAATCGAGGAAAATTTCGACTTCCCAATTGGAGTCTGCGAACCATAAATTCTGAATAAGGAATTCTGTTGACCCGAGGGAAGGTGTTAGGCACCCCCGGATCCCGTGGTTCTAGCACGATCGCTTAAATTATTATAAATGGCTAAAATCTAATTTTTTGTACATGCTCCAACCTATAGTGCAATTTAAAGATTATTTGCCGCTTTTAGTTAATTTTTTAAGAAAGCGAACGTCGTTTAAAAACATGTTTTCGGATCACGTCACATGAAATGCACCCGGATCCTCGACACATTTTTATTCAACGTTTTTGGATTTGGATTTGGGTCGCATGAAATGCACACCCGTATTTAAGAAGGTAAAATTATTAAAAAGCGCGCCTAAAGTGACTAACGTATTATTATCTTTGCAGGAGGCCGTGAAATTCGTTAAACGGCACGTCCCGAATTCTAAGTATTTTGATATAAGCATTTAATGAGGGCCCCGCAATTTGTGTGTTTTGTTTGGCGAGGCTCATCTCACTTTATTATTTAAAAGCCAACCTAAAGCAAACTATGATTTTTCTATTTAATTGTTTGTCTCTAAAAAGGGTCTAATTAATTTGCATTTATAAATTCGGGCCTCAAGTTCAAGTCCGAATTCAAACAAAAGAGAGGGCCCTCTTAATTTGAACCCGCTACCTAACTCAAAAACCTAAAATTTATATTACAAATTAATCCCCCATATTCCTAATGTGATTTTAATGGATTTCTAGCGCCCAACGCCCAATTTCCTAAGATTTGGCAATATCCCATCATTCAAACTTTGGCCATCTAAACAAATGCATTTATATATTAAATCCACGTTAATACACTATAGAACTGATGCCTATACATCAAACAAACGCTACATAACTAATTTTATAAGGAATGTCCACTATCCAAACACACTACAGTGAAATCATAAGAAGCCAACTAAATATTTTTCATAGTGAATTTCCAATATTGATAGTACTCTCTGATTTCACACTTCATTTCAAACACATCACAATACTTCAACAAGCACACAAAAGAACGAAAATAGCTGTGAAACAATCATGGGAATGAGACAGACAAAAAATGTATAATTCCATACAATTCTTATCTAAACAAATCTGAAATTTATATTATTCAAACAAAATGTAATACCTGATTACAGCAGTTCGGAGACAAACAGAGAATAAGTCTCGTCAAAATGAATCCGAATTCAGCTGATGTGCAGCTCCATAATCGGATCGAGACGTAACCAAGACCAACGGACCTTCGACTTCGGAACTTGCCGGAAGTCGATGAAACACAGGCAGACCTCGACTCTTCAGCCTCGAAACTCGCCGGAAATTTTAAAAAAAATGCGTGACTGTGTGTGTGCGGCTGAAGCCTCGCCGGAGATGAAAATGTGTGGTGAACGGAGGTCCGACGATGGAGTTTTGGGAAACGTTGGCTGCTGCTGGTTTTGGAATGGAGGGGAAGAAGAACTGTGAGGTCGTTTTTCGTCGTCAATGGCGCTGAAAATCAGAAAATTCTGAAAGCTTTATTTATGTTCTTTTTGAAGGAGAAAAGACAAACGATGGGGGGTCTTGTATTGAGAAATTCCGGCGCATCTCCATTTTTTGTGTGTATCTATATCTAATTCAGCTGCTTCCCTTTTTTTAGGTGTGTAGGGTGTTTTTAATGTGGATGGGGGTCTTGTGTGGGGAAGGTCTTTTTTGGGGGAAAATATTTTTGGGGAAAGGTCTTTTGGGGGAAAATATTTTTGGGGAAGGTCTCATGTGAGGGAAGGTTCTTCCAATTCTTCTTTTTCATTTTCAATTTCTTTTTATCTTTCTTTTTTTCTTTTTTTTTATATTAAAAAAATCCAAGAATTAAAATTCCTAAAAAAAAATATATATATATATATATATAAAATTATACTAACTATAAAAATTATAAAAGTTACTTAATCCTAAATTAAAAGAGAAAAATCAATAAAAAGGAAAGGTGTAAAAATGAAGCATTTTTTTTTTGTGATTTTTAATTTTTATAAAACAAATAACTATCGATTAATCCTAAAAATGTAAAAGTAAGGCCTAAATGCCATGCGTGATATTTTTGGTATTTTTTATGACTTAAACGTGCACAAGATAAAAATTCTAAAAAATCCTATAAAATGGTAAATAATTAGAAAAAATCTATTTTCTTGAAATTTGTAGGAGTATCTCGTATAGGGCAAAAATCACGTGCTTACAGCTGCCCCTCTTTGCTCGGAAATATGAAGAGTTTTCGGGCAAAGATAAAGTGAGCAATATGAGGGATTTTTGCCCGTTTGAAACTCCATGAGAAGCATTTTTTGAAAGAGTCTGACCGAACCTTGCTTCAGAGGTTGCCTACATATCCTTGGCTATAAAGGAATCAGGTCAGGTGTAGTTCAGAAGTGAATGAGGTGATGGAGTTCCGAGGTTGAGAACTGAGCGAGGTTTCGTCGAGGTTCCGGTCCGCGGTCCCGTTTATTACATCAAAATCAAAATTAAAAAGCCTAACTAGCCTATCAGCTACGAGTTACAAGATTCCTATCTATAAATCTCTTGAAGCTTGATCTTGAGTCTTAGCTGGTTCTTGATGTGGACTCCGATCTGAATCTTGATGCTCGCAAGTTGCAGGTGTTTACTTCCTCATGCAGCATTGGGTCAAAGCGGGATCGGCGGAGCCTATGACTTTACTCAAATTTTGAGCAATCCGCACCTTTGTTTGCTTCAACATCTGAATTCATTTCTTTTGGTTCTTTTCTTCTTTTCTTGATTCTGGATTGAGATTTATTCCATTGGTCATCTCACACCTTGTGTCTTGAGGTCGACCTGCTTAAGATACCAAAACAAACAAACGAACGAAATTTTCTGCCCCAGTTTTCACTAGGAAAATTTTGTGAGTTAGTTGCGACACATATCTAAGCAGTCAAATCAGGATTGTGTAAGGGGATCCTCGATTTTTTGGCCGGGATTTGGAAAGAAAAAGGCTCCTCGGTTTTTTGGCCGGGAGAACCTCGGTTTTTGGCCGGAATTTAGAAAGAAAAGGCTCCTCGGTTTTTTGGCCGGGAGATCCTCGGTTTTTGGCCGGAATTTAGAAAGAAAATGCTCCTCGGTTTTTTGGCCGGGAGATCCTCGGTTTTTGGCCGGGATTTTTGGAAAGAAAAAGCTCCTCGGTTTTTTGGCCGGGAGGTCCTCGATTTTTGGCCGGGATTTGGAAAGAAAAGGCTCCTCGGTTTTTTGGCCAGGAGATCCTCGGGTTTTTTTTTTTTTTTGGATTCTGAAAGAAAAAGGCCCCTCGGTTTTTGGCCGGGAGATCCTCGATTTTTTGGCCGGGATTTGGAAAGAAAAAGCTCCTCGATTTTTTGGCCGGGAGATCCTCGGTTTTTGGCCGGGATTTGGAAAGAAAAAGGCCCCCCGATTTTTTGGCCGGGATTTGGAAAGAAAAAGCCCCTCGGTTTTTTGGCCGGGAGATCCTCGGTTTTTCGGCCGGGTTTTGGAAAGAAAAAGCCCCTCGATTTTTTGGCCGGGAGATCCTCGGTTTTTTGGCCGGGATTTGGAAAGAAAAAGCTCCTCGGTTTTTTGGCCGGGAGATCCTCGGTTTTTTGGCCGAGATTTGGAAAGAAAAGGCTCCTCGGTTTTTTGGCCGGGAGATTTAAGGAATGGGATCCTATGCTACCATGATTTATTTTTCTTTTGGGATTTTCATTTTTATTTCTTTCCTTCTTTCTTTTTCTTTTGTTTTCCTCTTTATATGTTTTCCTTTTATTTAGCAAAACGCATGAAAGAATTTGGGGGGGAAACTTCCTTTTTGGTCATTTTCCTGCTGCAAAGCTGTTTCAGTGCTTGCGCATTTCATTTCCTTTTGGATTGCCCCTGCTTCTTGCACGGTTGCTTTGAATTAGACCTGTTTTCAACAAAGAACAATTTGTTAGTTTGAAACGGCGGTTGGTTTTGTGGCCTTGATCATCCCAATTGCTTGATCCCGGCCCCATTTCCGTTGAGAAGTTTGCTGCTTGTTGGCCTTGAGGGTGAATCTCTTTTCGAACCGACCGGGTTTAACTCTCAGGGTTTCATTATGACTCGCCCGTGTGGGCTCTGGCCTTTTCCCTTTATTCTGTCCTTGCCTTTGATTTTCTTTCTTTCCAATGTCTTTGCTTCGAAAGCATCAACCACTATGGTCAGTCGGGATCGGCCTGACGCACTCGCTGAGGCTGGGCATTTTCTCCGGCTTTTGCCAGGTCGGAGCCCGATGGAACCCATCCGTGCCACCTTTCGTTGTAGTATTCGTATC
>NW_017670469.1:108511-111579 GCF_001879085.1 Nicotiana attenuata | reverse complement strand
TTGCCCCAGTTTCACTAGGAGATTCGTTGAGTTAGTTGTGACACATATCTAAGCAATCAAATCTAGGATTGTGTAGAGAGATCCTCTGTTTTGGCCAGGATTTGGAAAGAAAAAGCTCCTCGGTTTTGGCCGGAGATCCTCAGTTTTTTTTTGGCCGGGATTTGGAAAGAAAAAGCTCCACGGTTTTTTGGCCGGGAGATCCTCGGTTTTTTGGCCGGGATTTGGAAAGAAAAAGCTCCATGGTTTTTTGGCCGGGAGATCCTCGATTTTTTGGCCGGGATTTGGAAAGAAAAAGCTCCACGGTTTTTGGCCGGGAGATCCTCGGTTTTTGGCTGGGATTTGGAAAGAAAAAGCTCCACGGTTTTTTGGCCGGGATTTGGAAAGAAAAAGCTCCATGGTTTTTTGGCCGGGAGATCCTCGGTTTTTTGGCCGGGATTTGGAAAGAAAAAGCTCCACGGTTTTTGGCCAGGAGATCCTCGATTTTTGGCCGGGATTTGGAAAGAAA
The DNA here is from genome assembly GCF_001879085.1 of Nicotiana attenuata. Taxonomy (NCBI): domain Eukaryota; kingdom Viridiplantae; phylum Streptophyta; class Magnoliopsida; order Solanales; family Solanaceae; genus Nicotiana; species Nicotiana attenuata. The sequence continues at coordinate 111,074 of NW_017670469.1, read as the reverse complement.
AAGGGGTCCACGGTTTTTTGGTCGGGAGATCCTCGATTTTTGGCCGGGATATTTAAGGAATAGGATCCTATGCTACCATGATTTGTTTTTCTTTTGGGATTTTCATTTTTATTTCCTTTCTTCGTTTTTGTTTTATTTTCCTCTTTATATGTTTTCCTTTTTATTTAGCAAAACGCATGAAAGAATTTGGGGGGGGGGGGGAACTTCCTTTTTGGTCGTTTTTCTGCTGCAAAGCTGTTTCAGCGCTTGCGCATTTCATTTCTTTCGGGTTGCACCTACTTCTGGCACGGTTGCTCTGAATAAAACCTGTTTTCAACAAAGAACAATTTGTTAATTTGAAACGGTGGTTGGTTTTGTGGTCTTGATCATCCCAATCACTTGATCTCGGCCCCATTTTCGCTGAGAACTTTGCTGTTGGTTTGCCTTGAGGGCGAATCTCTTTCAAACTGACCGGGTTCAGCCTTAGGACTTCATGATGACTCGCCCGTGTGGGCTCTAGCCTTTTCACTTTGTTCTGCTCTTGGGACCTTTGCCTTTGACTTCCCTTTTTTTTTTCCAATGTTTTTGCTTTGAAAGCATCAACCACCATGGTCAGTCGGGATTGGCCTGACGCACTCGCTGAGGCTGGGTATTTTCTTCGACTCTAACCAGGCGGAGCCCTGTGAAGCCGGTCCTGCCACCTTTTCTTTGTAATTGTTACGGAATCAGAGTTAAACCGAAAGGGATTCAAAGAATAGTATGCAAAAACAAGCATATGATTTTAAAGAGAAGTGTCCCTTTCGGGGGAAAAGAAGGACTTATCTGGGGTGTGCATGCTTGCTTCAAATGAACATGACATGCTTCTTGGACTGGACGCCCGGCCCACACAAACTTTCCAGCTTCCATTGTTCCACATTTCAAAACCAGGGAACCTTGCCAGGACTCTTTCAGTGATGAGATGTCTTCTTTTTGGCTGACAGCGCCCTTTGCGGGTTTTTGCCAATTGACCTCTCTCATTCTCTTCTCACCATCGCTCGATAGTGCTCTTTGCGAGTTTTCACTAAGCGGACTCTCTCATCTTCAGTTTCTCTACTCACCATCGCCTTATGGTGCCCGAAGGTTTTCACCGATAAGACTCTCTCATTTTATTTCTCTCAATTTGATTGTGTCAGATTCCAACAATAACGTTTTCCATTTCCCTGCCTTTGCCAATTGATCGGAAGGACTTGGACAAGGTTTTGGGGTAAAGAGGATTTCGGGCGGAACTACAACTTTGGAACCATTTTGGCGGATTCATGGCCGAACCATTATATCATCTGCCCCAGTTTCATTTTTTTGGGGAAATTGGGATTTTTGTTTTGGTGTGACTGAACCCCAGAGAGAGGCTGCCTACGTATCCTTTCGGAATCAAGTCAAACGTAGTTCAGGAAAAAACACTTGTTTTTTGGTTGTTTTTGTTTTTGTTTTCTTTTTCTTTTTCTTTTCATCATATTTTCTTTTTCTTTTCTTTTTTTTTTCATATATTTTTTTTCGTTTTCTTTTTTTCTCTTTTTTCTCTTTTTTTTTTCTTTTTTTCTTTTTCTTTTTCTTTTCTTTTCGTACTTCCGAGTTCCAAAGAGGGTAACCAAAGAAGGGTAACCGGCTCAAATAGGTTTACGAAGGGTTGATAGTGTTTGGATAGCGAGAAGGAAAGCCTTCGTCATCTCAATTGCACAAAAACCAACACCGCTGAGAGCCTAGACATAGTACCTTTTACTGCATCTGCATTCACAGCTGTTTCGGGATCATTTCCTTTGATATCTTCCAAATACAATGCTCCTTTCGGCAATATTTTCCGGATGATGTATGGACACTTCCAATTAGGAGCGAATTTTCCTTTTGCTTCCTGGTGATGAGGGAGAATGCGTCTTAACACGAGTTGTCCCACTTCAAAATTCCTGGAAGGCACCTTCTTGTTGTAAGCCCGGGCCATTCTTTGTTGGTACAACTGCCCGGATGTGCCTTGAGTACAACACACTTTTTTGTTGTAATGTATGGACCTTTCCAAACCGCGAACCAATTTTCCTTCAATTGTTCCAATTCTTTGTTTTATTTCCTCAAGGTCACCTTCTTTGCATTTCGACCTTGATTCATGATTTCGAAATCTGACAGCGTTTTGGGGTCTAGGAATGAAGTCCGCAAGCATGTCATGTTATTTAAAGCTGCATTATTAGAACTAAAGAGAAGAAAATGAAGGAGAAAAAAATAGCAAAATCAGAAAGAAAAATGAACGAAGAAGTTTTGATTTCATTTTTTTGGAATTTTGAAGATAACAGGGTTCACATTCGGGAATTTAAAGACAAGAAAACTACAGGAAACATCCGAGTTACACCCTGGAATAACTCGGGATGCAGAAAAAGTAGCAGGACAGGTCTACCGGGACTCCTGCCTAATCGGGAATGGCATAGCCTTCCAGTTTTGAAGTTTGGCGTCTGGTCCCATGTATAGCACCTCAGCAGTGCTAGTGCCCTCTCCCGGCTGGACCATGTGGGTTTCGTAGAGCATTTTCCTCATTGCCCTACGTATTTCCTCACTTTCTTCAGCC
>NW_017670469.1:103648-107155 GCF_001879085.1 Nicotiana attenuata | reverse complement strand
TCTCTAGCAAGATCGTCCCAGATATGCCAACGTGAGATGTCTTGATCCATATACCACTCTGAGGCAATGCCTACTAAGCTTTCTCCAAAGTAAGCCATCAACAACTCTTCTTTTTCGCCGGCCCCCCGCAGCTGGTTGCAATATCTTTTGAGGTGGGCAATAGGATCACCATGCCCGTCATACTTTTCGAACTTTGGCGTTTTAAATCCCATGGGCAGGTGCACATGAGGGAACATGCACAAATCAGTATAAGAAACACTTTTCTGCCCGCTTAAGCCTTGCATATTCTTCAAGCTTTGCTCAAGGCTCCTCATTCTTTTCGCCATCTCATCTTGTTCAGGAGCTTTGGGAGTTTTATCCTGCCCCGGTGTAAGCTCAAATGGTGGTGGCTGAGAGTAATTATATGTGGGATATTGAGGAGGATCCACTGGAAAGACAGGGTTTTGGAAAGTGAAAGCTGAGGGATTAAAGGCGGGCCTTGGCAGTGAGGGTTGTGTTGTAGCAGAGCATGGTGGAGCAGTGAAGATGTTAGGAGCTGCTCCTGCTGGGAACACCTGGGGGCGGACCTCAGAAGGCGTTCCGACGAAGTGAGCGGTCATGGTAGGCTGTCCCAAAGGAGTATGAGGGTGGCTGATGGGGATATTGGAGGTACCCTCGGATCTAGGGAATAGTTCAGGAAATCCAGGGATGGCGCTTGGAGGCTCTCTTCCATTGGTCCAGGCGTCCCACATCTCCATGAGTCGGAGACGTAGTATCCGGTTCTCTTTCGCTGTGACAGACTCAGATGCCGGGATCCCCGAGATGGGGCTGTCCTCAGAGATGGGGACTGCGGGCAAATTCATTTTTGTAGACATTTTCACACTTCCTTTCGATCTGGTAAAGTATTGATGCGATGCCAGCTTACCACAACCAACCACCGTTTCTAAAAGCTAAGCTGGGATTGACAGCAACACACGGTTAGTTCGAGACAAGTAACAGATAGGTAATCGCACATTGGGGGTGTGATGCACCTATACAGTTAAACCGATGTCTACATGTTTGCACTGGTTGCATGCGTCATCCCGGCTTTTCTTTTCTATTTTCTCTTCTTTTGATTTCCACTCTTTGTTTTTCTTGCTTTTCTTTCTCTTTTTGTTTTTCTCTCATTTTTCCTTTCCCTCTGTTTTTCATTTTCTGCTTTTCCTTTTGCCATGGTCTTTCTCTCGATTCCTTATTTTCTCTTTTTGCATTTCTTTTCCTCTCTTGTTTTTCTTTTATTTCCTTCCCTCATTTTTTTTTTGGTTTACGGTCGAATCCTATGGAGATTGCCTACGTATCATGACCCCGCATGAATCAGACCAAGCGTAGTTCTTGCAAATAAGGTAAATAAACTAACTCTTTTTTTTAAATTTTTGAAAGAAATGCTTTAGAAGGAAAAAAGGGAAACATTTTGATTTTGATTTTTGATTTTGATTTTTCTTTTTATTTTGAAAGAAAGACTTCTAAAAAAAAATTCCTTTTCTTGTTATTGGAACTTTGGGAATTGTAGAAGTAGAAAGAAATATTTTTGTTTGAATTTTCATTTATTTTCTCTTTTTCTAACACGAAAGAAAAATATTTTTTTTTTGATTTTGAAAGTTGCCTCTTAATTTTCGGAATAGGGAAAATGTTTTGGATTTTTGAGCAAAAATATTTTCGGACTCAATTTTTCAAAATTTGTATTTTTTTTATATTTTATATTTATGAAAGAAAGACATCTAAGGAGTATTGTAATGATTTATTTGACAAATAGTACCAAAATAAGTAATGATTTATTTTGATCTAAAAGGAAAAAGTGGCTATTTAAAGTGATTTAATGACTCGTTTTGTCCTGAAAGAAAGAGTGGCTATTTTTCAAAATTTTTATTTAAGAAAACAAAGACTCGGCTTTGCGGATACGGCCTTTCAGCACTTCCGGGAGGGAGATTTTACCTGCTAACCGGTTAAAAATGACTCAGGGTAGCTGTTCTTGCAAAAACAACCTTCCGGCGTCCTTTTGGGGACATTCGGCTTATTTTAAAACAAGAATGGCATCACCCGATTTATTTGACAAAAAATTAAAATTTTGGTATTTTTGGCTATTTTTGCAAAAGGGTGATTGGACCCGATGAGGGTTGCCTACGTATCTCACATCCGGTGAGAATCAAACCAGCGTAGTTCGGTCAAAATTAAAAATTGAGTAAACTAACTCCTTTTTTTTTTCTTCTTTTTATAAAACGCAGACCATGAAAGCTTTAATACCAAAGAAAAATATTTTGATTTTTGTGAATTTGTTTTTTTTTGGAATTTTCTAAAAAAAAATGCTTTAAAAGAAGAAAGGGAATTTTTTTTTGGATTTTTGATTTTGATTTATTTTTGAAAGAAAGACTTCTGAAAATTTCTTTTTTTTATTAGAACTTTGGGAATGTTAAAAGTGAAAAGAAAATACTTTTTGTTTGAGTTTTTCATTTGTTTTCTCTTTTTCTAAGGAAAAAAGAAAATATTTTTGGATTTTGTATGTAACCTCTTAATTTTCGCAAGAGGGACTTCTTTAAGAAAAATGTTTTGAATTTTTGAGCTTTTATTTATTTACAAAAGTACTTATAGCGAAAAGCAAAAGTATTTTTTGGACTTCAATTTTTCCAAAATTTTTATGGACATTTATAAAAGAAAGACATCTAAAAAGTTTTTTTTTTTTTGGATTTTTGGTTCTGATTTTTTTTTTGGATTTTTGGAAAAGTACTTCAAAATGAAGGAAACCTATATTTTCGGATTTTGATTTTTATTGATTTTTCTTTTTACTCATATGAAAGACAATAGAAAGCAGGAAACCATTTTTGAGTTTAAAAAAAACTTCTTTTTTTTTTTAGAAATTATCTAAGGAAAGATTTCTGTAAGAAAGAAAATATTTTTGGAATTTTTGAAAATTGGGGTCGGAACCGATGAGGTTTGCCTACGTATCTCACATCCGGTGAGAATCAGACCCGCGTAGTTCGGTCAGATTTGCCGAAATCAAAACAACAATTGTCTTTTTATTTTTTCAACTATTCTTCTCTTTTTTTTTTTAATTTTCAAAAATCCGGCAGCATTTCGGTACTATTTGGGCATTTGGTTTTTCACAACAAATGGTCACCCTCACTTAGTCCTATCACTGCTTATTTTCACAATTTTCACTCATTTAGACAAGCCGGTCAACATGCAAAGCCGATCAAATAAATGCGCAAGTAGCACGTAAGATGCATCGGGATGATCTTTTCATTTCAGGTCACCTGTCCTAGACGGACCCAACCCCTGTGTTGAGTCCCCTAAGTCAAATGCACATGATGCAAACAAAAGCTCCTACTAGGGACCCGGCATGAGGGCAAGTTATTCTAGGTTAAAAACCTGGGTATCCGTTCTAGACTGTGTACCCGAGCGGACAACTCGAGTCGAGGAGGGGGCTACGTACCGGGGACCCGCAATATCGTCCGGCTTAGTAACTTGTCCAAGCCTCTTTCTTATTTCAGGGTA
>NW_017670469.1:0-97295 GCF_001879085.1 Nicotiana attenuata | reverse complement strand
CAGGTGATTCGGAGGTGATTTGGTTGGGTTTTTGATCGAATGTGAGTTTCGGAAGAATTTGAAGAACTTAGGCTTGAAACTGATGAAAAAAGAGGATGTTTGTGTTGTTGGATGTGTTTTTAAGATTGGAACAAGTTTGAATAGGATATTGGATCATGTCTGTGCTTTTGGTTGAGGTCCCGGGGGCCTCGGGGTGAGTTCGGGTGGTTTAACGGAAGGTTTTGGAGTTTAATTGCAGGTTCAAGTTGCTGGTATCTGTTGGTTTCGCACCTGCGGTTGTGGGGCCGCAGGTGCGGTCTCGCTGAAGCGGTTTGAGGAGCGCGGAAGCGGAAAACTTGGCCCTTGCCAGGTTCCGCAGAGGCAGGATTAGGACCGCTTAAGCAGTCCCGCAGATACGATTGGGGACCGCAGAAGCAGAAAGTGGCCTTAAGTGAAAAGTCCGCAAAAGCGGACGTTGACCGCATAAGCGGAAGTCACAAAAGCGGTATTTGGTTCGCAGAAGCGGAAAAATCTGGCAGTTAAGTGAGGTTTTTCTTCTTCGCGAATTTTTGTAAGGGTAACATTTTGGACTCCGAACCTTGAGAACTTTGAGGCGATTTTGAAGAGGGTTTCGAGGGCTTTAATCAGGTATGGATTCTTGGACTTAGAGTTTGATTTTATGGTGTATAAACATGGATTTAGACTGAATAATCAAGGAATCAAAGGTCAAAAATGGTGGTTTAGGGCTTGAACTTAAGAGAGTCTAAAATGGGGATTTGAGGGGTCAAATGGACTCCGATTTTTATAAATTTGATATGCATGGACTCGTGACGAGACGAGGAATCCGGTGATGTGAATTTTGTAATTTTTCGAGAAGTGGGCCCGGGGCTCGGGTTTTGCCAACTTCGTGATTTTTGGTGTTTTTCGAGTCCTTTCGATTGGGTTATGTTTCTTGGGCCTATAGTAATGTATTCCTTGTGGTTTTGACCAGATTCGGCACGCGAGGAGGTTGATTCGAGAGGAAAAGGCATAGCGAGCTAGACTTGTGGTCGGCTTGAGGTGAGTAATAGATGTAGATGATGACCTGAGGGTTTGAAACCCCGGTATATCGCATTGTGACGCTATATTAAGGCGAGACACGTACTCTATGACGAGTGCGGGGTAGTTTGTGATTGGGGATTGTGGCTTAGTCCGTCCCGAGTGATGTTCATACTGTGTTCTTGACTAGAGATTGATTGGTAATCATCCTACTTGGATTTTATGGATATATTTGGGCTTTGTACCGATTATTTGAATCCTTCAGGGATTATTATCACTGTTTCCATGATACTTAGCATGTTAAATGATTTCAGTCCTGAGTTAAACATTGTTTTGAAATGTTTAGTCATATTTCTAAGATTTAAAAACTTAAACTACATTTTTCTGACGTTTGGAGCTGAGAGCTATTACTTAATATTGCCCGAGTGGCTTACTTGCATATTCTGGACTGAGCATGGATCGGGCTACACGCCGCAGTGATGTTATGTCGATATTGCGCTTGGGCTGTAGGAGCCCCTCCGGAGTCTGAACCCCCACAGTGAGCGCGGGTACCCAAATGGATCGGGCTGCGCGCCGCAGCGGTCATATGCATTGCATTGTATTCATACATTGGTATTTATTTGCTTTACCTGTCATTTGATTTGCTGTTATCTCACCGTTAAATGTGCTGGCTTGCCAATTATAGCTTTACATTGTAATATTTCGTGATTTCTTATCTTCAGCCATTATCTATGCTTATTACTCACTGAGTTGGAGTACTCACTTTAGTCCCTGCACCATGTGTGCAGATATAGTTGTTCCGGAGGCTTAGTAGAGTTGTTGCTGCTCCCCAGATTATCACAGGAGTCGTCGAGGTAGCTTCCTGGCGTCCGCAGGACCCGACTTCTCCCCTTATCCCTTTGTTTTTCTGCATCCTAGACTTTCATATGTTTAGATTTTGCTTCAGTCGTATTTAGAGGCTCTAGACTCGTGACCCCAGATCTGTTGGGAGTTGTATTGGCATTTGTTATGGTTTTTCCGCACTATTTCTGTCTATTACTACGGGCTGGAATTATGTTATCGGATAATTTAACTCTATTAATTGGTAATGGGTTGCGTATTTTGGATTTGGGTATGTTTAAATGGTCGGGCTTGCCTAGCATTATGTTGGGCGCCATCACGACCGGGATTGGGGTCGTGACAAGTATAAAGTGAAGTATTTTTTTTTGAAAGAAAAAGAAAAGAATTTCTTTTAGAATATTCATAAACTGCTATTATGCAATTATTTAGAATTATTCGTACAAACTTTATGTTTTACATGCATTTAGAACCTTTGCTCATAATGTATATGTTATTAAAGTTTCGCCCCTGTTGTTGAAACTCACTGAGTACAATGGATGGTACTGACGTTCTCTTTTGGGAACCTACGTTGGTCTGCGGTACAATGTAGGAACCGGATTTGTAGGCGAGCAGGCTACGAGTTAGGGCTTCCTTCTCTTCCAGTGCTATTGGTGAGCTCCGCTTTTGTTCGTGGAGTATTCCTTAGAGTCATCTTTATTTAGTTATTTCTTTGTTACTTAGAGAACTGGCCAGGAAATCTCATGTCCTGAGCAGTGCGTCAGATTATCAGTAGAGGCTTCATAGACATAGTCGGTGGGTTGAGATTCAGATGTTTTTGATAATAACTTAGCAGTAATTCAGTAGTTACTACGTATAAAGTTTTGGAGTTGATTTATTTAAATATCTGAATTAATCAAAAGTATTTGGTTATAGTATTGCCTTGTTGCATATAAAGTTTGGAGTTATAATAGATTTGATAAGCAGAGATGGTTTGCTCGGTCATGTTTAGTGATCGAGTGCCAGTCTCGGCTTGTTCAGAAAATGGGTCGTGACACTTCTATAGTTCATTTAATCAAGCAAATAGGGGCGGAGCTAGAGTGCCCGGAACGGGTTCGGCCGAATTAGATAGCTTTGGTTCGAACACTGTGTTTGTCTTAAAAAATTCATTGAACATGTATAAATTATTAATTTAGAACCCACTAACTTAAAACAATTAAAATCCCGAACCCATAAGCTTGAAATCCTGACTCCTCCTCTTCAAGAAAAAGATTTCTATAATGATCAACAGACAAATGTTCTTTCCTTATCCTCCTCTTCATGACTTCATCCATTGTATCATTAAGTGTTCTGCCATTTTATTCGAGTAAACACACAACAAAACAACTACATATTACTATGCTCAAACCAAACACACCAAAAGAATATCCATTTGTTGTCCCTTCCAATTGCTATGAGCATTGGACTGAAGGCTCTGCCGAGAACCATCGCTTGCCTCACCATTGCCACAGCCGAGTTCCACACACACGTCGGAAAAAGTTCCAACGTGCAGATCAATAGAATGCTAAACGCTGTACAACACGCTGAAATATGAAATCAATTCAACCCCTGTTTGCTCTTCTTTGAATTTTCCTCCCTCAAATATAACACAACCTATGCTACAAATTCCACTTAGCATAGCAAATCCTAGTAGTGAACCTTTCCTACTAAGTTTCCCAATAAGGAAAAAAATCAAGATGGATTCAGATAATGCATTCAATGTAATGCTTAAGTAGAGATTGAAATTTAAACTTCCAACACCTAATGGCATACCATAGTAAGTCATACCAATACCAAATCCAACACACTTCACTTGATGTTTTATACTTCAATACCACACAAGAGGGGGGTGATTTGTGTGGTGACTAATTTTTCGCTTAAACTGATTATGGAAAGATTTGGTTCTTCTATGTGTACTGTTGCGGAATAATAAATGTAAAAAATAAAGAACACAAGTATTTTTACGCAAAAAACACCCGGCTCAAAAGGTGAAAAAACCACGACCTACTACTTAGTAGGATTTTCCACAACACTTCACTAAATCACTGAGCCAAAACAACATTTATAAAACTCTTTGTAAGCCTAAGGATTACCTCTAATCCCGTTGTAGCACACATCCTCTAACTGTTGCGACAACTTCAAGTTAACTCTAACTTGAATACTCTGAGTACCTATTACAATTGTCTCTAGATAAAGCTGAAAGGTACAATATGAAAATACCTACTACAATTGAACTAGAAATAAAGAAAGACACATAAAACTCTTTATGGAGGTCGTTCTTCAATCTAGTTCATGTAGCTTCAGGTTTGCACACTTGAATCACACACGAACTGCTTGTAAAATGCCTTGCTATTTTGCTCTCAATTCACATTTAACTTCTGCGTTTTTGTGCAACACCTGTAATGTGAGAACATCCTGCAATTTATAGAGTTAGTAGATGAAAAAATAACTAGAGTTCTGATGCAGCTCTTCCTTGGTGGAAGAGTTCTAGTTGATTTCAACTTCTAACTCCTTCCCTATCTTGGATAGTGTTCTCTTTGATTAAGGAGTCCTTCTCCTTATGAATTATGCAACCTTTTCGATCAGGAGATACTAAATACACCAATTTAAGCTTATCTCCTTCACGTGCATCCCACATGCTCGAATCTGCCCGTTTCTATGCACACAAGGGATGGACCCGGAGGGATGGACCTGGTTCATGCCCGAGTTCCTTTGTCAGTCTTCAAAACTAACCTTTACTTGGGCCAACAAATTACCCCTTTTTGATGATGACAAACTCTATGCTTTTCATAAGCTTAGGCTCTGTTTCAACTCAGCTCAACATCAATGTTAGAAACATTTTTCCTTTTTATCACTAATCATCAAGGACCAGGTATATTAGGTTATAAACATCACTGTTAAAAGTGTATACATCACTTGTTTAAAGCACAACCTTTTTCCCCCTTTTGGTATCATCGAAAGTTGCATAAAAAATGTGAGATAACCAGATTTTAGAACTTACTCATGGCCACTGGGCTACTTCAAATGCAATCATGGATTAATCATCATAGATCAAGCTAATAATTTTAACCATCAAAAACATATAAACACACAGTTAGAGCAAAAATAGTGAATTTCATTGATGATTGATAAGATTCTACCACAAAGCATAAGAAGAAATAAAAATACTAAAAACATGAGCAAAAGAAACAAAAAAGTTCTGAATTGGGTCACTGGTTGATCTACACTAGGCTAGGAAGCTTAAGGCTGGGAAGAACTAGGTTCTTGGTTTTTTACTTGGAGGAGTTTCAGCATACCTTGAAGAATGCCATCATTCTTCTCTTTTTGTCTTGCCAGCTCAGTTTTGAGAGCATCTCTCTTAGTCTCCACCTCAACCAACCTCTTCTTCAGCCTTTCAATCTCAGCATCCTTAGCCCCACTTTCTTGTACCAAGGCTTTGACCTTGCTATTCACTGGTACCTTTTGGATGAACTAGGTTCTTTAGGAGTGGCATTGACTTCATAATCGCAAGCAAGCAGAGTATTAACCCAAAAATGATCCATGCTTGTACTAACCTTCCACTTTTTCATAGGTACATTGAAATGTGCAAGCACAATTATAAAATGAAGCCTTAGGGAATGGTATGAGTTTTGGTGCCATTGATAACTCTATCAAGTAGCTGGATTATAGCTTTCAGTCACTTTCTTCAGCAGGTCTGCGAGGGTTTCCTCTACAGATGAACCAGGTTCATCTCCCCAAACAACCATTGCACCTGCGTCTTTGGTTAAACTCACAGGAGTGGGTGAAGAATCAGCCACTCTAGTCCCCTTTTCCCTCACAGCACTCCTAGCACCTTTGCTCTCCTTTTTTTTTCATTTTTACCACCAACTTCTTCAGATTCAGTAGTCTCAACACCTGTTATAGATCCTACAAATCTATTCTCCAAATTTGCAGAAACTTTAGAAATTGTCTCAGGAGAAACTTTAGAATCAGAAGATACTTGTTCAGTTTCGGAAGAACCACTTTCTTCCCCCTGAGTAGCAGACTTAAAAGAATCTAGGTAGTTTAATACTGTCAGGAGTCTTGAATGTAACTGGTTCACTTTTAACGGATAAGTTCAAAAGAACTTTGGTATTTGGTAGGACTCTGCTCATGATCCAATTATAGTTATTTCAAATTATGCAGAGTGTAGAAAACATACCGTGTTATCTTGATGAACCAGGTTCTTCACTGATAATTCTCTTGTGTAAGTCTAAATTTGCCAAAATAGAGAAAATATCATTAGAGATTAATGAGTCATTTTAACATATGACACAAGAGTATACTATGGAAAGTATGAGACTGAGCAAGATTTAATCTAATTATACACAAGTTACAGACTTTCTACCCAAATTTCTTTTCAATTTTATTTTTCATTTTTTTCGTTTAACCTTGAACTGGTCCTTTTAGGCGATATTAATCATCCCTAATTCCAACCTTTTCCTCTCAAAGTGATCTCTACTTGAGGCTTTTGTGAAGATGTCAGCTATTTGCTTGTTAGTAGCACAAAACTCCACAGTGATCAAGCCTTTCTCATAGTTGTCCCTCAAAAGATGGTGTCTAATATCTATGTGCTTAGTTCTCTTATGATAAACCAGGTTCTTTGTCATACTAATAGCACTAGTGTTATCACAAAAAATAGGGATGCAACCAACATCAATTCCAAATTTCAATAATTGATGTTTGATCCACACCATTGAGCACAACATGAAGCAGCAGCAACATACTCCGCTTTAGCAGTAGATAAGGCCACTGAATTTTGCTTTTTGGTAGCCCATGACACAAGACATGAACCAAGGAAGTGTGCCATACCTGAGGTGCTCTTCCTATCCACAAGGAACCCTGCATAATCAGCGTCAGCATATCCCACTAGGTTAAAATTACTACCTTTTGGATACCAAAGGCAAAGGTCAGTGGTGCCTTTCAAGTATCTCAATATTCACTTGACAACAGTCAAGTGGGATTCCTTTAGATTTGCTTGAAATCGAGCACAAAGCACTACACTGAAAATAATGTCAGGTCTGCTCGCAGTAAGATACAAAAGTGAACCAATCATACCCCTATACAACTTCTGATCAACAGATGAACCAGGTTCATCTATGTCTAATTTTGTGAATGTTGCAATAGGAGTGTCTATTTCCTTTGATTCTTCCATTTTAAACTTCTTAATCAACTCTTTTGCATATTTCTACTGATGGATCATGGTACCGTTTGAGTTTTGTTTAATTTTTAAGCCTAAGAAGAAATTAAGCTCACCCATCATACTCATTTCAAATTCACTCCCCATAAGTTTAGCAAATTCCTTACTTATTTTTTCAGTGGTTGCCCCAAAAATTATGTCATCAACATATATTTTTACTACAAGAATATCCTTACCTTTTTCCCTCAAGAATAGAGTGCTATTAATTTTACCTCTCTTGTAGCCATGTTCAAGCAGGAATTTGGATAGTCGTTCATACCATGCTTTAGGAGCCTACTTGAGTCCATAGAGTGACTTGTCTAGTTTGTATACATGATCCGGACACTCCTTGCTTTCAAACCCTGGAGGTTGTTTGACAAATACTTCTTCCTTTAAGTAGCCATTTAGGAAGGTACTCTTAACGTCCATCTGGTGAAGAGTAAATTCCATGCATGCAGCAAAGGCTATGAGGAGTCTTATTGCTTCCAACCTTGCAACTGGAGCAAAGGTCTCATCATAGTTTATGCCCTCCTCTTAGTTATAACCTTGAACCACCAACCTTGCCTTGTTCCTTGTAACAGTTCCATCTTCATCAAGTTTGTTTCTGAAGATCCATTTAGTGCCAATTACTGATTTGTCCTTGGGTTTAAGAACCAGATGCCAAACTTGACTCCTTTCAAACTGATTTAGTTCATCTTGCATTGCATTTACCCAGTCTGCATCCTGCAAAGCCTCAGAAACATTTTTAGGTTCAATAAGAGATAGGAAAGCATCAAAAACACAAAGATTCTTTAATTGAGGTCTAGTTTTAATTCCAGAAGTTGGATCAGTAATTATGTTCTCAATGGGACGAGAACTTTGATACTTGTAAGGTTTCACAACCAACTGGTTTCTGTTTGATGTTTCTCCCATGTTTTGTTGCTGAGGAACATGCTCATGGGCAGGTTCCATTTGGGAGTTAGATTTAGTTCTTCTTTGTTCAGTTCCCCCTGTCAAGTTGCCCTGGATGGAAGAACCAGTTCCATCACCTGTTCCTTCTTCTGGTGTAGCTTCAGCTTGGGCTGTGACTTCATTTAAACCTTGTACCAACCCAATGGCTTCATCTTCATGTTCCTGTCTCTCAGAAAAATGTTAGTTTCATCAAAAACTACATATACACTTTCTTCTACACACATAGTTCTTTTGTTGTACACTTTATAAGCTTTGCTATGTGAAGAATATCCCAAGAATTCTCCCTCATCACTTCTGGGATCAAACTTACCTAGGGAGTCCTTTCCATTGTTTTGCACAAAGCACTTGCATCCAAATGCCCTAAGATGGGATATATTTGGTTTTCTCCCTTTAAGTAACTCATAGGAAGTCTTCTCTACAAGAGGTCTAGTCATGCACCTATTAATGATGTAACATGTAGTGTTTACAGCTTCTACCCAGAAGTTATGGGGCAGTTTACTAGAAAGAAGCATATTCCTAGCCATATCTTCAAGTGTCCTATTCTTTCTTTCATCTACTCCATTTTATTGTGGAGTCCTAGGGGCAGAAAAATTATGATCTATGCCATGCTCTTCACAAAATTCAGCAAACTTAGCATTTTCAAATTCAGTTTCATGATCAGACCTAATTGATGCAAGTTGATTACCTAGTTGTTTCTGAGTTTTTCTAACAAAAGACGTAAACATGTCAAATGCTTCATCCTTATATGTTAAAAACAATGTCCAAGTAAACCTAGAGTAATCATCAACAAGCACTATCACATATTTTTTACCACCTCTACTTAATGTTCTCACTGGACCACAGAGATCCATATGAACCAGTTCCATCGACCAGGTCGTGCTTACCACTTTCTTGCATTTAAAAGAGGATCTTACCTGCTTCCCCCTTGCACAAGCCTCACAAACTTTGTCTTCCTTAAACTTGATGTTAGGCAGCCCTATCACCAGGTCCTTGGAGACTAATTTGTTGAGTTGACTTAGACTTGCATGTCCAAGTCTTTTGTGCCAAAAGAGGGGATTATTGTCCAACACACTTAAGCAAGTGAGTTCATTTTTCTGAAAGAGTTGACAGATCTACAATGTATATATTGTTTACTTTTTTTCCCTGCAAAAGAATCTTGTCAGTGGTAAGATTTATCACAAAATATTTGGTAGAGTTAAATTCTACCAAGTTACCTCTATCACACAGTTGTGATACACTGATTAGGCTATATTTCAAGCCATCTATCAAGTAGACATTCTCAATGGAATGTGAGTCTGTCTTACCTACCTTTCCAACCCCAATGATCTCACTTTTCTTACCATTTCCAAAGGAGACATTACCTCCTTTTAGGTCCTCAAGTGAAAGGAACTGGTTCTTGCTTCCAGTCATATGCTTTGAGCAGCCACTATCCATGTACCATATTTGGCTGCTCCCCTTCACTTGGACCTGCAAAAGAAAATCAGGGGTTAGTCTTAGGAACCCAAACTAGTTTGGGTCCCTTTCTATAGGCAAAAGGGTGAATTAAATTCCTTTTAGCCCATCCTGGCAGCCTATTTTTCCCTTGAACAAAAGTTTTGTTCTTTTGACTAGCCTTTTCTTTTGCATTACATTCACTTTTGTAGTGACCAGTCTTACCACAGTGTGTGCAGATTTTGTTCTCAGGAAGTGTGAAGTACTTGCTTTTGGGATCCCACTTAGGTGCACGGGTCCCATAGCCAAGTCCTCTCTTATTGCTACTATGGTGTTCTTGTAGCCATGATAGTGCATCAGAGGACTTATTCCATTTATAAGTTCTGTCTAGTTCATGCTTAACCTTGCTTAAATCTTCTTTTAGGACTCGTATCTGCTCATCCTTTTTGTACAACTCATCCTTTATTTTTCCTAGATTTTCTTCTACGGTGAGATGTGTGTGATCAGCTTTCTTTTTACCTTTTCCTAATTTTAGTTTTAAATTTTCAGATCTAAGCTCTAGCATAGTGGAATCGAGTTCAAGAACCTGGTTCTTCAACTAAGCATTTTTACTATCTCTTTCACTAGCCCCGAGTTCCAGATTTTTGCACTTAGCTTTTAAGATTACACATTCCTTAGACAGCTGTTCCTTTTCATTGTTTATGACCTCAGATTCATCAATGAAATCTAGCAGTAACTCAGATAGACTTTATTTTTAATCTCGTCTTTGAGATGAATCACACTTACCTCTGATTCCTCATCAGATTCTCCAATGGCCATAAGTGCTTATTCATCTCCATCTTCATCTTCTATATCCTCATCTGAGCTCTCTCCCCAAGCAGCAACCATAGCCTTTGTTGATCCTTTGTTCTTCTTGGGATGAACCTGTTCTTTCTTCTTGTTTCTTCGTTCAGCCCTTTCCTTCTTCCATTCAATTTCCCATTGAGGACAGTTTTTGATCATGTGGTCAGTCTTACCACATTTGTAACAGCCCTCGTTGGTCTATTTTTCAGGGACCCTTGGTTTGTTGTAAGTTGAACTTCTTGAAGAACCCTTTCCTCTCATTAGATACTTCTTGAATTCCCTCGTGATCATAGCCAATTCATCCTCCTCTAGATCTGCACCTTCAGCGATTCTGAGAGCCAGGCTCCTTTCCTTCTTGGGTGCATCCATTTTCATGGTTTGCCTTCTAAGTTCATAGACAGTGAGATTTCCAATTAGCTCATCCAACATGAGAGTGGCAATGTTCTTTAATTCCTGAATAGCAGTGATTTTGCTTTCCCAAGTAACTGGCAAAACCCTTATCAAAATTTTCTCAACCTTGTCTTCTTCAATGATAATCCTTCCACGAGACTTAAGTTCATTTGTTAGTGTTGTGAACCTTATATACATCTCTTGGATGATTTCTCCTTCCTTCATGGTGAAATTCTCATATTGAGAGTACAACAGTGTTCCTCTTGATCTCTTCACTTGAGGGGTTCCTTCGTGAGCCACTTCCAAAGTATCCCAAATTTCCTTAGCAGTAGTACAACTTCGAATTCTGCTGTACTCGTCTGGACCAAGTCCACACACAAGCCATTTCTTGGCCTTAGCATTCTTTTCCCACTTCTTCAAGTCCTCAGCATTGCAGTCAGCTCTAGTCTTTGGCACATCCACTCCTTCAGCATTTTTCTTCATGGTAGTCAAGGGACCATCAGTAACAATGTCCCATAGTTCATAATCCTCTCCGATGATATGATCTCTCATCCTGTTTTTCCACCAGGAGTAGTACTGGCCATTGAAGAGTGGAGGCCTAGCAGTGGACTGTCCTTCCCAGTTTTCAGGTGGTGCACTCATCTTGATCTGTTCCTAAGGTGTTAGCCTCTTCAAGGATAACCTGCTCTGATACCAATTGATGTTTTATACTTCAATACCACACAAGAGGGGGAGGGGGGGAGCGATTTGTGTGGTGACCAATTTTTCGTTTAAACCGATTATGGAAGGACCTGGTTCTTCTATGTGTTCCTTCTACTACTGTTGCGGAATAATAAACGTAGAAAATAAAGAACACAAGTATTTTTACACGGAAAATACCCGGCTCAAAAGGTGAAAAAACCACGACCTACTACTCAGTAGTGTTTTCCCCAACACTTCACTAAATCACTGAGCCAAAACAGCATTTACAAAACTCTTTGTAAACCTAAGGATTACCTCTAATCCCGTTGTAGCACACAGCCTCTAACTGTTGCGACAACTTCAAGTTAACTCTAACTTGAATACTCTGAGTACCTATTACAATTGCCTCTAGATAAAGCTGAAAGGTAAAATATGAAAACACCTTCTACAATTGAACTAGAAATAAAGAAAGACACATAAAACTCTTTATGGAGCTGGTTCTTCAATCTAGTTCATGTAGCTTCAGGTTTGCACACTTGAATCACACATGAACTGCTTGCAAAAAGCCTTGCCATTTTGCTGTCAATTCACGTTTAACTTCTGCATTTTTGTGCAACACCTATAGTGTGAGAACGTCCTGCAATTTATAGAGTTAGTAGATGAAGAAATAACTAGAGTTCCAATGCAACTCTTCCTTGGTGGAAGAGTTCTATTGATTTCAACTTCTAACTCCTTCCCTATCTTGGATAGTGTTCTCTTTGATTATGTGACGACCCGACCCGTTGTCTCATAAGAACCGCTCCGTTTCCCCCATTTCCTGCTTCGCTATGCTTCATTATCAGTGTCTTGTGTGAACGAGTTAAATTGGGTTGATTTTTGGAAGGAAATGAGACACTTAGTCTCTTTAAGGAAGGCTTGTTTTGGAAAAGTCAACCGGATATTGACTTATGTGTTAGAGAAAAATAAAATATTTCACTTCGGACTTGGAGAGTTTTTGGGCGATTTTGAAGAGGGTTTCAAGGGCGTTGATCAGGTATGAACTCTTGGACTTAAAAACATGATTTTATGGTGTAAATACATGGGTTAGAGCTGAAAAACTTAAGAAATTAAAGGTCAAAAATGGTGGTTTAGGGCTTGAACCTAAGAGAGCTTAAACTAGGGATTTGAGGGGTTAAATGGACTCCGATTCTTGTGATTTTGATATGTACAGACTCGTGGCGAGATAAGGAATCCGTTGGTGTGGAAGTTTCCGAGTTTCGAGAAGTGGGCCCGGGGCTCGGGTTTTGCTAAATTCGGGAATTTTGTTGTCTTTCGATTATTTTTTATTAGATTTTGTTCCCTTGGCATATTGTGACGGATTCATTGTGGTTTTGGATAGATTCGACGCGCGTCGAGGCCGAATTGAGGGGCAAAGGCATCGCGAGCTAGAGATTTCGCCGGTTCGAGGTGAGTAATAGATGTAAATGCTGTTCTGAGGGTTTGAAACCCCGAATTTGCACATTGTAGTGCTATGTTGAGGTGACTTGCACGCCGGATAACGGGCGTGGGGTAGAGCACCGTCGGGGATCGTGACTTGATCCGTCCCGCTTAATAAAAATTATTACCTAATTGATTGAAGCTTAGTAGATATCCTTATAAAAATGGATTAATTATCATAATTGGGCTTCGTGCCAACTGCTTGAATCCTTCAGGGATTGTTTTTATTGGTTTCTTACCATTTTTTTACATATCATCGATCTCAGTCCTGGTAGTTAATACTGTTTTGCAAAATCAGCCACTTTTTCTCAAACTAGCAACTTAATTAATATTTTTAAATGAAGTTTGGGCTAAATATTTCTATATTAATGTGCCCGAGAGGCTTATGTGATTTTGGACTGAGCATGGGATCGGGCTGCACGCCGCGGCGGTATGATACTGATATTGATATGAGGCTGAGGGCCTAGTTGATGCCACGAGATGGCTTATTATTGCGCTTGGGCCATAAGGGGCCCCTCCCGCAGTCTGCACACCCCCAGTGAGCGCCATCGACGATAAATAAATGGAGCGGGCTGCACGCCGCAGCTGGTACAAGAGAGTACCGGTCTATGTGTTGCATTACATACTATTAACTGTCATTTATTTACTTATACGCTGTGATATTTCTATAATTATTTTCACTGTTTTACTGGATTTTATGCTGCTAGGTTCAAGTTGCTGTATTTATAGAATTACTTTATGCCTATTCAGGATTTCTTATTCTCAGTCTTTATTTATGTTTATTACTCATTAAGTTGGAAGTACTCACTTTACTCCCTGCACCTCGTGTGCAGATTCAGGTGCACCCACTGAGGTTGAGTGAGACTTTCTCTGTCGAGCATCATATCCGGGAGCATCAAGGTATCTGCATGACGTCCGCAGTCCTGATCTTCCCATCTATCCTATTTACTTTTGTTCCGCATTTCTTCAGACTATTATGTAGTAGGTTGGCACTCGTATGCTAGAGGCTCAGACTTGTGACACCGGATTCTTCGGGCTGTGTAGTAGTATTTATACTTGGGTTTTCCGCATGTTTGAACTTTATTTTAGATATTCAGTATTATGACTTAGTAATTTACCTGTGTTAAATAAATTCATGAGTTGTATAAATGGTCAAGGTTATGTAATTGGTCGAGCTTGCCTAGCAATGTGTTGGGCGCCATCACGACCGGGGTTGGGGTCGTGACACCTATGAAAAGCTTCATACCCAGGGGTTGTTCTATCGGGGATGACTTCAAGGTCGAGAAGTCCTCTGTCAAACAATACCGGGGTGAAGGAGCATAGAGATATATATGCTCTATTACTGAAGATACCCTTCCCATAATCCGAGAGGACTGTGGATGGGAAGGCAAGGACATGGTTGTCCCTGGACCTGAGGACGATATTACTATCCACATGGAGCGACATTTAAGTGTTTACACTTACCCCTTTATGTTGGGTCTGGTTGACCCGGTAATTCTAGCTTTTTGCAAGAGGTACGAGTGTCCCTCGGGAAAATCCACCCGTCCCTTTGGAGGATCGTGATCCTCTTACGCCATCTTTTGAACAATACCAAATCTCCTAGGTTCACCCTCGACCACCTACTCAATCTGTACAGTCCCCCAATTTTCCGAAGGGAACTAATCAAGCTTGTTCGCCGAGCCAGCAGGGCCCCTTTTTTGTGCATAGATGAGGATCGAGGGCGTTTGTTCGGGTAAAAACTAAAGACTTGATCCCTCCCGAGTTCCTGCCATTCCCCAAGAAGTGGAACGCATCTCGTAAGTGTAGTCTTTCCTTAAGTGTCAATTTCCCTTCATTTCTTCATTCATTGCTAGTATTTATGGTCGTGCAACTGTTACTCGGGTTACTAATGCAATCCCCCGGCTCAAGGAGTGGATCGAACGGATTTGCCAGCAGATGTAATACTACGAGCGCACGTGGCGCAAACTATCGAAGGGCAAATAGGAGGCCCGGTCTCATGGTAAGCCTCTCCCCTTAATAGTTATTATTATGCCCCAAGCTTACACGATGTTGACCTTCTCTTTTCCCTCGTAGGTTTGCCTATACCACCGAGCTTAGGCCGCTGGATAGTGATGAGGATATGTCCTTACCCATTGAACCCTCCATTTTGGGACAGCCCCGGGCTGTCGCGGAGGAGAAGAAGAGGAAAAGAAAGTCCTCGGGTTCCCTAGATCCCGAGGTGAAGATAAAAAGAGGGCGTCCACCCGGGCTTGCAAGCCCAAGAAGAATACTAATTCTTGGGTATCAGACTCTGAATTGCTTTACTAGCTTAGGGATGAGCCTGAAGAAGAAGACATTTTTATCGCACATTTATCGACCTCTACCGAGGAGCAAGCGGTGATAAGTAGGGATTTTGACCGCTTATTTGCTTTATTTTACTTGTGTTTTAGCTCAAAAATGCTTAAAGGTATTCCCGAAAACGAACGAAACGTGCTTACTTGCAGGAATATTGGGAAATGAGCTAAAGAAGTCAAAATTAACTCATAAAGGAGTCAAAAGTGAACAAGAACCAAAATAGGGCAAAAAGGCCAGCAGTGCGGACCGCACAATTCTAGCGCGGCCGTAGAGGGGAGATTCAGAGACAAGTGTTTGGGCCAGCTAAAGGCATGTGGACCGCACCAAAATTGTGCGGCCACAGTCATTATTATGCGGTTCGCAGGATTGAAGAATCAGAGAGCTGTTTCAAGTCCAAAAGCAGAGAGTGTGGACCGCATCACATTTGTGCGGCCGCAGAATCAGAAGTGCTGCCGGACCCATTTTTATGCGGACTGCAGAAGCCCTGAAGTTCCAAGCCCAAATTCCCAAGAGTGCGGACCGCATGATAATTGTGCGGCCGCAGAAGCCCATTGTGCGGACCGCACCAGAATTATGCGGTCGCACAACCTTCGCCGGGGCATTTTTGTCAGCTAATCTCAGCTTAATATAAATGGAATTTTTTGTCTTTTTTAGGTTAAGTTGGATTTTTAGAAGTGCACCTGAGCCGTTTTCTTTACTGTTTTGTGTAATTTTTTTACTAGATTAACTTCTAAAAATTAAATTTTCTTTGTCTAATCAATTATTACGCATTTTATCTTAATTTCTTCTTGTATTTCTTTATTTTTAATGAGTAGCTAAATCTTTAGCTAGGGTTGTGGCCCAACCCTAGTGTGGGTACTTAATGGGTATTTAATTTAGGGCTTGTTTGTGATTGGGTTAGTGATATTTAGCCTTGTTTATGCTTGAATTCTAGAATTAATGGTTGCAAACATTGATTCATGCATATTTGACTTAGTCTCTACTTGAGAAAGAGACTAAGTGTAGGAAAACTTGGCTAACAAGGAATTGGGGTGAACTCAAGAAATTGATAGCCCCAATTAAATGGTCAAATCTAGAGATAGTAAGACCCAGATTGAGCATATATCACTTGATTTGTGCAATACCCATTTGGGCTTGAGAAATCCAAATTGGGTAAAATCACTCAAACTACCGAGAGGTATAGAGTGGGTAATTGCGTGTGATTGTTATATTACGACCCCGAAACTTGCCCTAGAGTTTACAACCCGTTAGGTAACAACCTAGGTGAATGTCACGAACCTAGATCCTTTATCATTAGAAAACAACCAAAATAAGAAACATTATCTTCTAGTTTATTATTTGTAATCAATAGCCTTAAGTATAATTAGAAACAACCAACAATAATGTGGAAGTGCAAATGAGGCACATTATACACTTACACTATGTCTATACCTAATCCCATTTCTAACTCCCTGAGGAATCGACCCCGATTCGCGTTGGATTTTATTATTGCTTCGATCGCCTCATTGCCTATAATTGTGGTGTGAGTTTGGGCGAGATCAATTTTTGGCGCCGTTGCCGGGGAGTTAAACGGATTTAGCTATATATCTAGGTTTTGTGTGCTTTGTATTCTTTTCCTTCCGAGTCATTAACTTTGTTTTTGAATCTCTTTTAGGTACGAAAATGGCTCTCAACAATGAGCCCATCGGGAATTTGCAGTGGGGGAGGATGTGGACGATGACCAAGTTGAGGAGGTTCCTCTTGAACCTCAAGCTAATAAACGAGGTCGCCCACCTCAAGATAATGTGCCCGCCCCTCCCTCACCTCCACCAAGAGCAGCAGTTCACCGACAGTTACCGAACGAGGGTTATGCCAGTGCTATAGTCCCGCCCCGTATTAGGGCACGCAACTTCCAAATCACCAATGTGATGCTTACACTACTTGAGCAATGGGGATTCTTCACCGGGGCTCCAAATCAAAATGCCTACAAGCATCTCAAAGGGTTCGTCGATACTTGTTGGGGGAGCAAGCAAACAAATGTCTCTGAGGATGTGCTGAGGTTGAGGCTATTTCCCTTTTCTCTATGGGGAAAGGCATTAGACTGGTTAGAGAGGTTGCCCAATCATTCCATCCACACTTGGGATAAGTTGGCAGAGAAGTTCATTTCCAAATTCTTTTCTCTGGGACATATGTTGACACTTCGTGATTGGATTCTTGCTTTCAAGCTAGAACCTGATGAGCCATTGCATGAGATTTGGGAAAGATATCGTACCATGGTAAAAGAGTGCCCGAATAATGATATGATTGAGGCCATGATCCAGCAAACCTTCTACAGGGGGATCAACACAACAAACCAATGTGTGGTAAATCAACTCGCCGGAGGGAACTTCATGAACACGCCATACGCCGAAGCTTGTGAAATTCTTGATGAGATGGCGGATACCTCTTCGGTGGCAAAGTAAAGCCAATGTTCCGCAAGGTGACCCTAATGTTATTCACCTACACAAGGAGCTACATGATCATAAGCAAGCTATTGCCGAGTTGACAACTACCATGAGCCACTTGGCCAAAGCTCAACTTCAACAAGTTCAAGGGCCGAAACAAGTGCATGCAATGGAAGGTGTGAATATGATGGTAAACAAAAGATGGCAACAAGGTCAAAAATACAAAACCGTCCGGAGCAATTTATGCAAGATGGTAGTGGTTATGATCAAGGTGATTCTTTCAATGAGCAAGAAGAAGAAGTTCAATATGTCAACAATTATCAAGGTCAAAGAAACAATGCTCAAGGACAAAATCAACAAAAATGGAGGTCCCAAGGGAACCAAGGTAATTGGAACAACCAAAACCACCAAGGCAATTGTAGTGGTGGCAATCCTAATCAAGGCAATTGGAACAATCAAGGAAATCAAGGAAATTGGAGTAATCAAGGCAATTGGGGTGGAAATAACCAAGGAGGGTGGAACAACAACAACAACCAGGGGTCGGATTTTCAAAGGCCCCCGATGTTCCAACAACCAACCAATGCACCTCCATATCCTTCTCAAGGTCCGAGCTCTTCTAACAATGAGATGGGTAGAATTGAGAACATGTTTAAATAGATGATGGAGAAGAATGCTGACTCCGATGCTCAATCAGCCTCTCACAACACTTCTATCCGCAATTTGGAGGTCAATTAAGCCAAATCTCACAAGCTTTGAACACTCGTCCTAAGGGCGCACTACCTAGTGATACGGTGGTAAACCTGAAGGGTCGGAATAATACAGGACATGCTATGGCCGTGACTACTAGAAGTGGAAAAGGTAGAGATGTAACCACCTCAAATAAAAGAAGGATTGTGGATGAAGATGTTGTGGTTCGAGAAGATGAAATCCCAAGCAATATGGTTCAAGCTAATGAAGAAGTGAGAATTGATATAGATGAAAGTGTGGAGGAGACGCAAGAAGAAGTGAACTCGTCTAGGGAACACGTGATTGACATGCCAGAACCGGTAGTGCCAAAGGCTAAGGCACCAACCTCATCCATACCCTCAAAGGCTTGCAAAGCAATACAGTGAGAACCAGTTCAAAAATTTTATTGATATGATGAAGAGTTTGTCCATAAATGTGCCATTGGCTGAAGCATTGGAACAAATGCCGGGATATGCAAAATTCATGAAGGATTTGGTAACCAAGAAAAGATCGATGAATTGTGAAACTATCAAGATGATTCATTAAGTGAGTGCTATTGTGCACTTAATGGCTCCAAAGTTGGAAGATCCGGGCGCTTTCACAATCCCTTGCACTATTGGGAGCACCAATTTTGCCAAAGCATTATGTGATCTCGGGGCAAGTATTAACTTGATGCCCTATTCGGTGTTCAAAACTTTGGGAATTGGGCAACCAAGACCCACATCCATGAGGTTACAAATGGCGGATCGAACAATGAAGAGGCCTTTGGGTATGATTGATGATGTATTGGTTCGAGTTGACAAGTTTATCCTCCTAGGGGACTTTTTGATTCTTCATTGTGAGGTGGACTGTGAAGTGCTTATCATTTTGGGTAGACCTTTCCTTGCTACGGGGAATGCTCATGTTGATGTGGAAGCCAGTGAGCTCACTTTCTGGGTGGGTGAAGAAAAGGTGGTCTTCCATGTGTGCAAATCAATAAGGCAACCGAATAGTAATGAAGTGTGTCCGTTCATGCATTTGGTGACGGATGTGATTATTGATGATGCTAGTGCCACAATGAATGTTGAAGACAAATTAGAAGCCGTTTTGCTCAACCTTGATGATGATGAGGAGAGTGATGGCTATGTGGAGTGTGTAAATGCATTGCAAGGCATGGGGTCGTACACTTATGAGCCCCGCAAGCTATCTTTGGATCTTGAAAACCAGAAGACTTCTCTAACAAAGCCCTCGATTGAGGAGCCTCCTACCTTGGAGTTAAAGCCATTGCCCCCGCATCTCAGGTATGAATTCCTTGGCCCTTTTTCTACTTTACCGGTTATCCTTTCTTCTTGTTTAACTGACATGCAGGTAGAGTCCACATTGGAGGTGCTACAAAGGAGGAAAAGAGCAATCGGATGGACTTTGGCGGATATCCAGGGCATAAGCCCTACCTTTTGCATGCACAAGATTATTTTGGAGGAGGGTGCCAAACCCTCCTTTGAACATCTAAGGAGACTAAATGAAGCAATGCAAGAGGTGGTGAAGAAGGAGATCATCAAGTGGCTAGATGCTGGGGTTGTTTACCCCATTTCCGATAGCTCATGGACCTCTCCGGTGCAATGTGTCCCAAAGAAAGGGGGCATGACTATGGTAACAAATGACAAGAATGAATTGATCCCAACAAGAACCGTTACCGGGTGGAGAGTGTTCATGAACTATAGGAAACTTAAAGTCACTCGGAAAGATCATTTCCCGCTTCCATTTCTTGATCAAATGCTTGATAGGTTGGCCGGACATGCTTTTATTGCTTCCTTGATGGATACTCCGGCTACAATCAAATTCTTATTGCTCTCGAGTACCAAGAGAAGACCACTTTCACATGTCCTTATGGTACTTTCTCATTTTCAAGGATGCCTTTTGGGTTGTGTAATGCAGCGGCGACTTTTCAATGGTGTATGATGGCTATTTGCACCGACATGGTGGAAGACATTCTTGAGGTCTTTATGGATGATTTTTCTATGGTTTGGAATTCATTTGAAGATTGTTTGAACAATTTGGATATGGTATTGGCTAGATGTGAGGAGACAATTTGGTGTTGAATTGGGAGAAGTGTCACTTCATGGTCGAGGAAGGCATTGTCCTCGGCCATAAAATTTCAAAACATGGTATTGAGGTTGACCAAGCAATGAGGTGATCTCCAAACTCCCTCCTCCTAAATCCGTGAAGGGAGTGAGGAGCTTCTTGGGTCATGCGGGTTTCAATCGCTGATTCATCAAGGACTTTTCCAAGGTGGTGAACTCATTGTGCAAACTTTTGGAGAAGGATGCCAAGTTCCATTTCAATGAAGATTGTATGAAGGCATTCGAGTTTCTTATGTTCAAGTTGACAACTACTCCTATTATCACCGCACCGGATTGGAGCTTGCCTTTTGAGCTCATGTATGACGCTAGTGATGTGGTGGTTGGAGTAGTGTTGGGGCAAAGAATCAACAAATCTTCCATCCGGCCTACTATGCTAGCAAGACCATGAATGATGCCCAAGTCAACTACACAGTGACCGAAAAGGAGCTACTTGCTATTGTTTTTTCCATGGAGAAGTTTCGTACGTATTTGATGGGTACTAAGGTGATTGTTCAACCCCACCATGTGGCGCTTTGATATTTGATGAGAAAGAAAGATTCTAAGGCAAGGTTGATGCGGTGNATGATGGCCTTGAGATTAATGATTCCTTCCCGATGAGCAATTGTTAGGCATTTCAATGACCAGGATGCCATGGTTTGCTGATTTAGCCAATTATCTTGTGGGTGGCATTGTACCGAATGAGTTCTCTTCAAACCAAATGAAGAAGCTCAAACAGGATTGCTTGGCTTATTATTGGGACGAGCCGTATCTTTTTCGGATATGTACCGATGGTGTGATCCGGCAATGTGTGCCTGAAGAAGAACAAATGGGGATTCTTGAGGCTTGCCACTCTTCACCGTATGGTGGTCATCATGGTGGAGCTAGAACGGCTACAAAGGTTTTGACTTGCAGATTCTATCGGCCTACCCTCTACAAGGACGCTAGTGAGCTTGTCATGCGTTGTGAAGTGCCAAAGGGCCGGTGAGATTTCTAAGAAGAATGAGATGCCCCTCACCACCATTTTAGAGATTGATATATTTGATGTTTGGGGTATTGATTTCATGGGACCGTTCGTGAGCTCTTGTGGGAATACTTACATTTTGGTAGCTGTGGACTATATGTCAAAATGGGTTGAAGTCGTGGCTTTACCCAACAACGAAGCTCGAAGTGTGGTGGCATTCATGAAAAAGAACATCTTCGCAAGGTTTAGAACTTCGAGGGTCGTTATTAGTGATGGGGTTTCGCATTTTTGCAACCGGGCTTTTGATACCTTACTCACCAAGTATGGTGTCACACATAAAGTCTCCACCCCCTACTATCCTCAAGCAAGCGGACAGGTTGAAGTCCCCAACCGGGAGATCAAGAGTATTTTGTCAATGACTATGAATACCAACCGGACGGAATTGTCAAGAAAACTTGATGATGCTCTTTGAGCTTATAGGATGGCCTACAAGATGCCGATTGGGATGTCTCAATATCGATTAGTGTTTAGGAAGGCGTGTCATCTTCTGGTAGAGCTTGAACATAAGGCCATGTGGGCTTTGAAGAAGTTGAACCTTGAGTGGGATGTCGCTGCAAACGTAAGAGTGGCACATTTGAATGAGCTTGATGAATTCCGGTATCATGCCTACACAAGTTCGTCCCTTTTACAAGAAGAAAATGAAATACCTCCATGACAAGTACATCCACAACAAGGAGTTTAAAGAAGGTGATCTTGTGCTATTGTTCAATTCGCGGTTAAGGTTGTTTCCGGGAAGTTGAAATCTAAATGGAGTGGCCCCTCTGAAGTGGTGAATATAACTCCCTTTGGTGCTTTAGATTTGAAAAATAAGAACAATGAGGTGTTTAGAGTCAATGGGCACTGGGTTAAGCATTATCTTAGCAAGGTTGATGATGGACACATCTTGGGAGGCAACCCATGTGTCTTTTTCTTTATTTTATTTTTCTTCTTTAGATTAGATAGGCTTTGTTTTGTGCTAACTAGCTTTGAAGTGTATGCAGGAATGGATGTGCATTGCAGGGATTGTGCAAGAAAATTTGGCTAAGTGTCAAAATGCATGGTCTCTGAAGTTAGGTCTGTCAAAAACCCTTAAAAAATAGCGGCCGCACTCATTTTTGTGCAGTCCGCAGTAGGTCTTCACAAGAGCAGGTAAGGAGTGCGGACCGCATGAAAATTATGTGGCCGCACTCAGGTCGGTCTGGTCCAGAGGGGTCAAGAACTATAAATAGAGCCTTTTTCTTCTTTCTACACTTCACGACCCCTAAACTCCCAACGCCCTTAGCAACTACAGTGCACTCCAGTAGCTATAAATTTCAAGCATTTCATCTTCTAGATTCTCACATGCATCTTCATTACTGGTATGTTAATTTATCTATAGATTCTTCATCTTTTGTTTTGTTTTGATCTTTGATTTAGGGTTAGCTACATGCCTCAAAATGTCAATAGTTAGTCCTTTTTTGCTTACAATCATGTGGGTAACATATTTAGTATTAATTAGGGTCTAGGTAAGTAGCTGTCCATGTTTAATTGTGCAAACCATGTCTAGATTATGAAAAGATTGCATGAACCCTAGTACATTGCCTGTAAAATTTGAATTATGCGGCCACACACACTTTTGTGCGGTCCGCACTATAGGCTATGCGGCCGCACACACTTTTGTACGATCCGCAGCTCTCTGAGTTTGTGAAATTGTGTGCTCGACTTGTGCGGCCGCACTCAAAATTGTGCGGTCCGTAGTGGACTTGTGCGGTCGCACTAATTTATCTATAGATTCTTCATCTTTTATTTTGTTTTGATCATTGATTTAGGGTTAGTTACATGCCTCAAAATATCAATAGTTAGTCCGTTTTTTGCTTACAATCATGTGGGTAACATATTTAGTATTAATTAGGGTCTCGGTAAGTAGATATCCATGTTTAATTGTGCAAACCATGTCTAGATTATGAAAAGATTGCATGAACCCTAGTACATTGCCCGTAAATTTTGAATTATGCGGCCACACACACTTTTGTGCGGTCCGCACTATAGGCTATGCAGCCGCACACACTTTTGTACGATCCGGGGCTCTCTGAGTTTGTGAAATTGTGTGCTCAACTTGTGCGGCCGCACTCAAAATTGTGCGGTCCGTAGTGGACTTGTGCGGTCGCACTCATTTTTGTGCGATCCGCACTGATGAAACATCAGACCCCAGTAGTCTGAACCTGGGGCTGTGTGGCCGCAGTCAAAATTGTGTGGTCCGCACTCTTGGTTGTGCAGCCGCACACACTTTTGTGCGGTCCACACTGGGCAATTTACGGCCGCACTCACTTTTGTGCGGTCTGCATTGCCCATTTGACACTATTTTGCTGCAACTTTCAATCAGTAATTATTGGTCCTAATTGATGTGTAATTGATTCACCTTAGGCTAGTTAAAATAACTCTTTTTCTAGTGGAGGTGGGAATTGCCTTATTTGCTTAAGAACAAAAGCTTAAGTTTGGGGGAGTTGATAAGTAAGGATTTTAACGGCTTATTTGCTCTCTTTTACTTGCAGTTTAGCTCAAAAATGCTTAAAGGTATTCCCGGAAACTAATAAAATGTGCTTACTTGCAGGAATATTGGGAAATGAGCCAAATAAGTCAAAATCAACTCATAAAGGAGTCAAAAGTGAACGAGAGCCAAAACTGAGCAAAGAGGCCAGCAGTGCGGACCGCACAATTCTAGTGCGTCCGCAGAATGAGATTCAGAGAGGAGGTTTTAGACAACTCAGACAGTCGGACCACACCAAAAATGTGCGGCTGCAGAAGGACAAATGCAGCCACAATCATTATTATGTGGTCCGCAAGATTGAAGAATCAGAGAGTTGATCAAAGCCCAAAAGCTGAAGAGTGCAGACCGCATCACTTTTGTGCGGCCGCAGAATCCTAAGTGCGGCTGCAACCAGTTTTATGCGAACTGCAAAAGACCTCAAGTTCCAGCCCCCAAGTTCCCAAGTGTGCGGACCACACCAGAATTCTGCAGCCGCAGAAGGCCATTTTGCGGTACGCATCAGAATTATGCGGCCGCATAACCTCCATAGGGGAATTTTTGTCAGATATTTCCAGCTTAGTATAAATACAGCTTTTTGTCATTTTTAGGTTAAGTTTAGTTTTCAGAGGTGCACCTGAACGTTTTTCTTTACTTCTTTGAGTAAATTTGTATTAGATTGACTTCTTAACATTAGTTTTTCTTTGTTTAATCTATGATTATGCATTCTACCTTAATTTCTTCTTGTATTTCTTTATTTTTTATGAGTAGCTAAATCTTTAGCTAGGGTTGTGACTGATAACTAGGGATTTTGACGCATTTTATACTCCTTCTTGCTTATGCTTTGATTAAATATTCATACAAAATAGTCCCAAAAGGCTTACAAGTTGTGCTTGATTGCAGGTTTGATCAACAAAGTGACAAAATGTCAAAGATCGGCTCAAAAGGAGTGAAACTTGCACAAGTGCCAAAGACAAGCAAGCTCAGGCAGAACAGGCCCGGTGCGGCCGCACACTACTTTGTGCGGTCCGCACTGGGAGACTCAGAGAGTCGATTTTCAGGCTTCAAGTCAGTGCGGACCGCACAACAACGAGGCCGCAGTCCATTCTCTGCGGTCCGCGGTGCCAAGATTCAGAGAGGATGATTTTTCAAGTTTTGAAGCCTGTGCGGTCCGCGGTCAACTTTGCGCGGACCGCACTAGAAGCCTCCGCGGCCGCGGTCCATTCTGTGCGGTCCGCGGAGCCCAAGTTCAGAGAGATCAATTTTGAAGACCAAAGCCTAGTGCGGACCGCGGTCCATTTTGTGCGGTCCGCACTAACCCCGCAGGGGCATTTTTGTCCAGATTTTTCAGCTTAGTATAAATAGAATCTTTTTCCATTTTTAGGGTATCAGATATTGTAATACGTAAGCTGCACTCGTGAGACGACTTCTTTTAGCCATTTTGGGCATTTTTACTTACTTTTCATCATTGAATCTTTGTATTTAGCTTAGTAATTAATCAATATGAGTTCATCTTCATCTATTTCTTGTTTTTCTTCTTTGGATATGAGTAGCTAGACCCCATAGCTAGGGTTGAGGCTCAACCCTAGTGTGGGTAATTGATGGGTCTTGTATTTTAGGGCTAATTTGACTATGGGTGTTTGTTATTTGGGCCAGTTTCATGGTTAATTTCTGAATTAGTGGTTGCAAACACTAGTTTGTGTTGAGTTGACTTGAGCTCCTCTTGAGAAAGAGAGCCTAAGTCTCCGAAGTTGGTCCAAAAATGAATTGGGGCGTATTCAAGAGATTGATAGCCCCAATTAAAGGGCTAAACCTCGAGAGAGTAATACCCGAATTGAACCCTAAGTTGCTTGTGCAAAATTGCATACCCAATTGGTCTTGAGAAAGCCAATTCGGGCAAAATCACTTGAACCACCGAGAGGTGTAGAGTGGGTAAATTCATGCAACGGTTATAACATACTCCCCAAACATGTCAAACGTGCTCTTAGATTCAAGTACCCGTCAATTGACCACCTAGGCGGTAGTCACTACCCTAGTGCCTTTTAAACCTATTTGAACAACTCGTAGCATTATAACTCTTAGCATAATTTAGTTGCAATTACCATTTGTAGTTTGATAATAGTAGAAGTAAACAAAAACCCCAAAAATGAATAGAAGTGTAATTAAGAACATATACACAATTCTACACTAGATAGATACTCGATTCCAAATTCTCGCTCTTTGTGGATTCGATCCCGACCCTAAATCGGGAAAAAGCTTCTCCGACCCTCTCTCGCTACTTAAATAGTAGTGCGGAGTAGGCCGCGATCACTTTT
Source organism: Nicotiana attenuata (assembly GCF_001879085.1). Taxonomy (NCBI): domain Eukaryota; kingdom Viridiplantae; phylum Streptophyta; class Magnoliopsida; order Solanales; family Solanaceae; genus Nicotiana; species Nicotiana attenuata. Next base: position 71,054 of record NW_017670469.1, on the reverse strand, counting down.
TGGTGCCGTTGCCGGGGAGCTAACGGTTTTGGCTATCTATTTAGTTAGATTTGTGTTTGGTTCTTCTTTCCTTCTTGTTATTAATTTGTATGTGTCAATATTACAGGTACCAAAATAGCTTTAAATGCAAATGACCCTCTTGGAAATGTGAATGCGGGGGAGGAGGTAGATGACATTGGAGAAGACGAGGTGCCTCTTGTACCTCCCGGACCACGACGAGGCCGCCAGGCCAATGCTAATGAAAATGTTCCAGACCCTCCTCCGCCACCTCCAAGAGTGGATCCCAGAGTTCTTCCCAACCAAGGCTATGCGAGTGCTATTCTTCTGCCCGGATTCGGGCGGGCAATTTTCAAATAACCAACGTGATGCTGACATTATTGGAGCAGCGTGGGTATTTCACCGGTGCTCCCACTCAAAATGCGTACAAACATCTCAAGGGGTTCGTGGATGCCTGTTGGGGGAGCAAGCAACCAACATGTCCAAGGATGCACTTAGATTGAGGCTTTTACCTTTCTCGCTTCGGGGGAAGGCATTAGATTGGCTCGAGAGACTTCCCAACCATTCCATAACAACTTGGGATGAGTTGGCAGATAAGTTTATTGCTAAATTTTTCTCACACGGGCACATGGCGGCACTTCGAGATGAGATATTGGCCTTCAAGCAAGAGCCCACGGAACCTTTGCATGAGATTTGGGAGAGATATAGTACTATTGTGAAGGAATGCCCCAACAATGACATGACGGAGAATATGCTGCAACAAACTTTCTACCGGGGCATCAACACTACAAATAAATGCATAGTTAATCAACTTGTTGGGGGTAATTTTATGAAATTGACGTATGATGAAGCTTGTTCCGTTCTTGATGAGATGGCGGATACATCCTCCGCATGGCAAAGTAGAGCCAATGTTCCTCAAGGTGACCCAACGGTTATTCATTTGCATAAGGAATTACATGACCATGGGCAAGCTATAGCAGAGTTGACAACTACTATGAACCAATTGGCTAAGACACAGTTGCAACAAGTCCAAAATCCTCGCCAAGCGGATGCCATGGAGGGTGTTAACATGCTAGTGAACCAAAGAAGGCGAAGAGGTCAACAAAACCAAGGGAATTCGGATCAATTTGACAATGATTGTAATGGATTTCAAGATGATGGCTATGATGAGCAAAATGAGAAGGTGCAATATGTGAATAATTATCAAGGCCAAAGAGGAAATTCTTCCAACCAACAACAACAATGGCGATCCCAGGGCAATTGGGGTAACCAACATCAAGGCAACAATAATTGGAACAATCAACATCAAGGGAAAAACAATTGGGGAAATCAAAATAACAACCGCAACAATCAAGGAAACTAGGGCAACAACAACAATTGGGGTGGAAATAACAACAACCAAGGCGGGTGGAACAATAACCAAGGAAATCAGGGGCAAGGCTATCAAAGGCCCCCAATGTACCAACAACCGAAAAATCCACCCCCTTTCCCTTCTCAAGGTGCTAGTTCTTCCAACAATGATATGGGTAGAATTGAAATGATGTTAGAACAAATGATGAAGAAGAATGCGGATTCAGATGCACGGTTGGCTTACCACAATACCTCTATCAGAAACTTGGAGGTGCAAATAGGCCAAATATCTCAATCATTGAATACTCGCCCGAAGGGTGCTCTACCAAGTGATACGGTAGTGAACCTAAAGGGAGGAAACAATCATGTTATGGTTGTGACAACTAGAAGTGGACGGGGCGGTGATGTGAATGCCTCCAAACAAACGCAAGTTTTGGGTGAAGAAGTTGAGTTGCAAGAAGATGAAATTCCTTTGGTGGTTGAGAATGTGGTTGATGAAAATGTGAATGAAGAAGTGAGGATCAATATCCAAGATGCTGAGGTGGAAACACAAAGTGACGTGAACCCGTCTAGGGAGCACGTAATTGACATGCCGTAGCCGGTTGTGCCAAAAGCCAAGGCACCCTTGCCTAGGCCACCTCCCCCTTATCCTCAGAGGCTAGCCAAGCAGAAAAATGCGAATCGGTTCAAAAAGTTCATAGACATGATGAAGAGCCTATCCATTAATGTGCCTTTGGTAGAGGCTTTGGAGTAAATGCCTGGCTATGCTAAATTCATGAAAGATTTGGTTACAAAGAAAAGATTAATGGACTGTGAAACTATCAAGATGACCCACCAAGTTAGTGCTATAGTACATTCAATGGCTCCGAAACTAGAGGATCCCGATGCTTTCACAATCCCTTGCACTATTGGGTGCGCAGACTTTGCTAAAGCTTTGTGTGACCTAAGGGCTAGTATCAATTTGATGCCCTATTCAGTTTTCAAGACTTTGGGTATTGGGCCTCCGAGGCCAATTTCCATGCGATTGCAAATGGCAGACTGATCTATGAAGCGACCATTGGGTATTGTTGATGATGTGCTCGTCCGGTTGGACAAATTTATCTTGTCAGCTGATTTTGTGATCTTGGATTGTGAGGTAGATTATGAGGTCCCGATCATATTAGGGAGACCTTTCCTTGCTACGGGGAAGGCTCTAGTGGATGTGGAAGCAGGGGAACTCACTTTTAGGGTGGGTGATGAAAAGGTAGTCTTTCATGTGTGCAAGTCAATGAAGCAACCCAATTGTACCGAAGTGTGCTCATTTGTGGATTTAGTCACGGCTGTGATAATTGATGATACCAGTGCAATGATCAATGTTGAGGACCCTTTGGAGGCCGTATTGTTGAATTTGGATGTCAATGATGATGCGGGTCGAGTGGAGTGCGTGAATGCTTTACATGGAATGGGCTCTTATTCTTATGAGCCTAGGAAACTTTCTTTGGATCTTGAAAATAGAAAGACGCCTCCAACAAAGCCTTCAATCGAGGAACCCCCGGTGTTGGAGTTGAAGCCATTACCTCCACACCTCAGGTATGAATTCTTGGGCTCTAATTCAACTTTACCAGTTATTCTTTCCTCTTGTCTTACTAATATGCAGGTAGATGCCACATTGGCGGTGCTCAAAAAGCGGAAAAAGGCAATTGGATGGACTCTAGCTGATATTCGGGGAATAAGCCTCGCATTCTGTATGCACAAGATTATTCTGGAAGATGATGCAAAACCCTCCTTGGAACATCAAAGGAGGCTCAATGAGGCAATGCAAGAAGTTGTGAAAAAAGAGGTGATCAAGTGGTTAGATGCCGGTGTGGTGTATCCTATCTCTGACAGCTCATGGACTTCTCTGGTGCAATGTGTGCCGAAGAAGGGTGGTATGACCGTGGTGACCAATGATAATAATGAACTTATTCCAACCCGGACAGTGACCGGATGGAGGGTGTGCATGGACTACCGCAAGCTGAACAAGGTGACCCGCAAGGATCACTTCCCATTGCCTTTTCTGGACCAGATGCTTGATCGCCTTGCTGGGCGTGCCTTCTATTGTTTCTTGGATGGTTATTCAGGGTACAATCAAATTTTGATAGCTCCCGAGGATCAGGAGAAGACAACCTTTACTTGTCCATATGGCACCTTTGCTTTCTCTCGGATGCCCTTTGGGTTGTGCAATGCACCGGCAACATTCCAATGATGTATGATGGCCATTTTCACCGATATGGTGGAAGATATATTAGAGGTGTTCATGGACGACTTCAGTGTGGTTGGTGATTCATTTGAAGAGTGTTTGGGAAATCTGGATAGAGTTTTGGCCCGGTGTGAAGACATCAATCTTGTGCTAAATTGGGAAAAATGTCACTTCATGGTTGAGGAGGGCATAGTGTTGGACCATAAAATTTCAAAGCATGGGATTGAAGTTGACAAAGCCAAGATAGAGGTGATTTCAAGGCTTCCTCCCCCACTTCTGTCAAGGGGGTGAGGAGTTTTCTTGGGCATGCGGGGTTCTACCGGCGGTTTATCAAGGACTTTTCGAAGGTAGTGAATCCTCTTTGCAAGTTGCTAGAAAAGGATACAACATTTGTGTTTGATGAGAGATGTATGGAAGCCTTTGAACTTCTCAGGCATAAGTTGACCACCACCCCGATCATTACCTCACCCAATTGGAGCTTGCCTTTCGAGCTCATGTGCGACGCGAGTGATGTTGCGGTTGAGGCAGTTTTGGGTCAAAGAGTGAACAAAATGTTTCATCCAGTGTACTATGCGAGCAAGACTATGAATGAGGCTCAAAGGAAATACACGGTGACTGAGAAGGAATTGTTGGCTATTGTGTTCGCCATGGAAAAATTTAGGCCATCTCTTATGGGAGCCAAAGTCATAGTGCACACCGATCATGCAGCTCTTAGATATTTGATGACAAAGAAAGACTCCAAAGCTAGACTGATGCGATGGGTCTTACTACTTCAAGAGTTTGATTTGGAGATAGTGGACCGGAAAGGTAGTGAAAACCAAGTGGCGAATCATTTTTCCCGCTTGGAGGAGGAAGGTAGGCCATGTGATGGCCTAGAATCAATGATACATTCCCCGATGAGGAACTACTTTCTGTGTCGATGTGTGATATGCCATGGTTTGCGGACATTGCTAATTTCCTTGTGACTAGCATCATCCCGTGTGAGCTCTCTTCTAACCAAAGGAAGAAGCTCAAACGGGATAGTTTAGACTTCTATTGGGACGAGCCATACTTGTTCAAGATTTGCACCGACGCAGTGATCCGGAGGTGTGTACCTAAGGAGGAGCAATTTAGCATTCTAGAGGCTTGTCATTCCTCCCCCTATGGTGGCCATTGATTAGGTCGCGCAGCGGACTCAACCTTAGGAAGAGTGGGCGCTAATACTTTTACCCAATAGTGGTATCGGGGTCAATTTCCTCAGGGAGCTAGAAAGGGAGTTGGATATTTGCTTAGCCTAGAAATGTGAGTTTGCTTCTAATTGATCTTCTATCATTTTTGGGTTTTTATGATTATCAACTACAATTTAACAACTACTAATTATAACTAAATTATGCTAAGATATTAATTCTAGGTTGTATGCAAGATAGAGAAAGGCACTAGGGTTGTGGCATTTACCTAGGTGGTCAACTAACGGGTAGAGATGCCTAATACAAGAATGATGATTATGGGGCTTATGCTATAACTATTGCACGATTGCACTCACTCTCACACCTCTCGGTAGAAAGAGTGATTTTGCCCAATTGACTCTCTCGAGACCAATTGGGTAGGCTAACAAGCCAAGCAACTTATGGTTCAAGTTGGGTAATTACTCTCTCGAGGTTTTACCCGTTAATTGGGACTACCATTCTCATGGGTCCATCCCAATTCCTTGTTGGGTTAACTTTGGAGTCATAGACACTCTTTCTCAAGAACAGTCAAGACTCACTAAGCTAGACTTAGTGTTTGCAACCACCAAATCCTAGTTAAAACATAAAATTAACCCAAATATCAAACACCCAACATCATTCAAGCATTAAACAATCATATCCATTAATTACCCATACTAGGGTTGAGCCACAACCCTAGCTAATGGGTTTAGCTAGCCATAATAGCAACAGAAATTGAACAAGAAGTAGATAAAATCAACATATTAAGTAACTAGAAAGTTAATCTACACAAATCCACGTTAAAACAAGATGAAAATGCCCAAAATAGGCTAAAACTTGAGTCTCACGAGTGCTGCTGCTATCTGATACCTAAAACTTAACCTAGAAATAATAAAATATTCTATTTATACTATGCCAGAAAAATCGGACAAAAATACCCCTGCGGGGCTGGCGCGGACCGCGCAGAAATGCAGCGCGGCCGCATATGGGTCTTGGCCTTTGATCATTCACTTCTGAAGCTGGGAACGCGGACCGCACAAAGAGGTAGCGCGGCCGCGCAGGCTAATGGGCGCGGACCGCACAACAATGAACACCAGCGCTGACCGCGTAGAAAAGAGCACTGACCGCGTGTGGAGACTCCTAAAATGGGTGCTCTCTGAATCTCCTAGCGCGGCCGCGCAGCAAATCAGTGCGGTCCGCGCTAGGTCCTCCTGTCCCTACTTCAATGATTTTTGACACTTGAGCAGGTTTCACTCCGTTTCGAGCCGATTCTTGACTTTCGTCATCTTGTCGCTCAAACCTGCAATCAAGCGCACTTTGTAAGCATTCTGGGTCTATTTTATGACAATTCATACATAAAGCATAGGCAAGTATGGGCATAAAACGTGTAAAAACCACAGTTATCAGCTATCATGGAGGGGTGAGGACGGCTTCAAAAGATATGAGTTGTGGGTTTTATTGGCCAACCTTGTTCAAAGATGCAAGTGATCTAGTCAAAAGGTGTGATCAAATGTCAACGAGTGGGCGGGATTTCCAAGAAAGATGAGATGCCTCTAAACACCATTCTCGAAGTTGATATCTTTGATGTATGGGGTATCGATTTTATGGGCCCTTTTGTAAGATCGTGTGGAAACACCTACATTCTTGTAGCGGTTGATTATGCCTCAAAATGGGTTGAGGCCGTGGCCTTGCCCAACAATGAAGCTAGGAGTGTGGTGGCATTTTTAAAGAAGAGCATTTTCACAAGGTTTGGCACACCTCGAGCAATTATTAGTGATGGAGGATCACATTTTTGTAATAGAGCTTTTGATGCCTTACTTTCCAAGTATGGTGTCAACCACAAATTGTCTACGCCTTATCATCCTCAAGCAAGTGGCCAGGTTGAAGTGTCTAACAGGGAAATCAAGAGCATTTTGTCCAAAACCGTCAATGCCAATAGGACCGATTGGTCTAATAAGTTAGATGATGCTCTATGGGCTTACCGGACCGCTTACAAGACCCCAATTGGTATGTCGTCGTACCGGTTGGTGTTTGGGAAAGCATGTCATTTACCAGTGGAGTTGGAGCATAAGGCTATGTGGGCCTTAAAAAAGTTGAATCTTGATTGGTATATAGCTGCTAATCTTCGGGTGGAGCAACTCAATGAGCTTGATGAATTTAGGTTCCATGCCTACTCTAGTTCGTCCTTGTATAAGGATAAAATGAAATATCTTCATGACAAATACACTCAGGGCAAGGAGTTTAAGGTGGGAGATTTGGTGCTCTTATTCAATTCTCGTCTAAGGTTGTTCCCGGGAAAGCTGAAATCAAAGTGGAGTGGACCATTTGAAGTAGTGCGTGTGACCCCATTTGGTGCTCTTGATTTGAAGAACAAAAGTGGGGAAGTCTTTAGAGTGAATGGGCATAGAGTCAAGCACTATTTGGGGAAGTTTGATGATAGCCATGTGGTGGCTGTTGTTCATTTCAAGTGATTGGATGGTAACTTGCGTCGTGTCGCGACATTAAATCAGGCGCTTCTTGGTAGGCAACCCATGTGTTTTTCATTCTTGTTTTCTTTGATTTTCATTATAGTGTAGGATTGATTTTTGGACTAACTGGTTGTGAGATGTTACAGGATTGAGTTGATGCAGTGCAGGACATAATTGCAAAAATGCACATGTCTCTGAAGTTGCCAGTGCGGCCGCACTACCATTTTGTGCGGACCGCACTGGCAGAGGGTGAAGAAGTGACTTCTCTGAAGTTTGCCACCGTGGCTGCAGTCCATTCTGTGCGGTCCGCGGTGGTCCTCTGCGGCTGCAGTCCATTCTGTGCGGTCCGCGGTGGTCCTCTGCGGCTGCAGTCAATCTTGTTTATTTCATCTTAATTTTCTTTTTCCTTATTTTTCATTCTCTTCTTCCTTCATTTTCTTCAATAGAGTAGGTTAGGGTTGTTAACTTTTAGGTTAAAATAGCCATAGATAGTTAAAATCAAGGGGTAATCATGTAGAGACACTACTTAGGTGAAAAATTGGACCCAAAATTAAAATACATGGAACCCTAATTTAGTGCCACAACTGGGCACTCAGTGCGGACCGCGGTCATTTTTGTGCGGTCCGTGGTGGCCCAGTGCGGTCCGCACTACCATTTTGTGCGGACCGCGTTGATACTCTCCTGTTGCTAAGCCTCAGGCAGTGCGGCCGCGGTCGATTTTGTGTGGTCGGCACTGCCTATATACAGAGAGTGGGTAGTCTGACCCCACCTTTGTGCGAACCGCGGTCGATTTTGTGCGATCCGCACTGGCCCCTGTGCGGCCGCACACCATTTTGTGCGGTCCGCACTGGACAACTTCTGCAACATGTCTGCAATAATTTCCTTCTGTTCTGCACACTGTTTTATCTGACACTACTGATACTAACAAGTTATTTGAATTGTAATTGCAGATAATGGTGAGACAATGAGGTAAACAACCAGGAAGAGGAGAATCCTCCCGGGGAGGGAAAAAGAAGATGATAAAACTCACTCCCCAAGCTCGGAAAAACATAAAAAGGACCAGAAAACTAATAAAAGTTGCTGATAGAGCTGCCTCCCATTCCTCGGGGAGTGAGTATGAACCATCAAGGGATATTTCTTCGGACTCCGTGCCAGAATATGTCGAAGACTGGCCGGAGAGATTCAGGATAAGAGACACACCTCCATCATTACCCACTGCCTAATCACCAACACATGTGATTTCTGAGTCGTCTGAGGGCTCAGCAGCAGGTAGTGGGGAATACTCCACCTCTCCCAAAGCTTCATTATCTGGAGAGGGTGCAGTAGGTGCGGAGGAGGAAGTTGGGGGAGGTGAGGAAGTAGCAGAAGGAGGAAACCAAGGGTTGGGGGCATTGCCAGAACTAGAAAACCAGAAGTTTGGCGAGATAGATTCGTCAGTGAGGTGGCGTACCATAAATTTTGGGAGTGGTGGCCGGTGAGAAAGTTGATTCCGGAGAGGAGCTTTATTGATAGAGACCTACTACCCCACAACCCCAACGTGCAGAGACAGTTTAGGACTAGAGTGGGCTGGGAACATTTTCTAGAAGAGGATGCCAATGAACACATGGTCAAGGAGTTTTATTACAATGTATCCCACATCAAAAAGGGCTCCAAAGTGACCATGGTTCGGAATATGAAGGTGTTATTTGAAGGGAAGTACCTCAACGAATACCTTGGCCTCAATGATGAGGATGAGACCTTGTACATGGAAAAGGTAGAGATGGGTGAGGAGGTTCGTCCCTGGCTAGCACAGTACCTGGAAATCCCAGGAACCACCCCTGACTGGTTGACTGCTGGAGTCAAAATTCTGAGAAGGAGTTTAAACTTTGAGGCACGGGGGTGGGAGACTTTTGTATGTAGCAGGTTGGACCCCACAACACATGAAAACACCCTTCCTCTTTCCCGGGCTGTGTTAGTGTCTTCTATCATGGCAGGGTACCCCATCAACGTGGGGAATGTGATGTCCAGAATCATTTCTATAGTGGGTGTGAAGCACGACCGGAACTATCCTTTCCCCAGCACCCTCACTATGTACTTCCGGGACTTGAAAGTGGACAAGAAGCCCTTCGATGTCAAAGTCAAAGCAAAGGCTCCTTTTTCCTGGTATAGCATGCAGGGGGATGACAACACCAAGAGCAAGAGCTTCAAGGGTACAGCTACTACTACAATTGGCCAATCTGAAGAGCCAGTCGTGGTAGTGGCTCCTGCTGAGCCTACCTCCACTTCCACAGATGTCCCTCCTGGTCCATCTACTTCCACAGCCATTCCTACTGGCCCATCCACCTCAGCAGGCCCGGAGATTCCATCTTCCCGGGCCCATCCTATTACTGCCCACAGATTGAGACAGGCACTTAAGAGTATCAACAACTGGATGCAGACTGCCTCATCCAAGTTGTCCATTTTGACCACCACTGTTGAGGCTCAGTCGACTCCTCCAGCTCCACAGGTTCCACAGTCTATAGAGGATGCTCTTAAGGAGATGTTAGACAACCAGAAGAAAATCCTCGACAACCAGAAAAAGCTTGCTGAGGCAGTTGATTCACACAGCAAGGCTCTCAAGGAGCTTGCTAGGGAGCACAAGAAGCTGAGGAAGACACGGGCTTCCAAGGAGTACGTGAAGGAGCTTAGAGCAGATGTTGACAGACTGAAGGCAGATCACCTGCCTTTAGATTTACTACTCCAGGACCCAGGACCAGTAGAGCATCCCCAGCCGGAGCACTTACAGAGGCCTCCCAAGAGGAGGAGGATGATTCCCAGAGCAGATGATGCAGTCATCCAGTTGGCCGACCCAACGGAGGCTTCCTCCAGTCAGCCACCGGATGTATCTTAGGAGCCTGTCCAGGTTCAGGCCCAAGTCCTAGCAGCAGAGCAGCAGGACACCGGGATCCAGTCTGAGGTTCCCGAGCATAGTGAGGACCCAGGGACCACTCAGGAGCCTATGCAGATAGACAGGCCTTAGGGAGTCTTCTATATACTTCTTTATATCTTTTTGGTGCTTTATTTTGGTTAGTTGGCATTGAGGACAATGCCAGCTTTCATTTGAGGGGGTAGGCCCTACTTTTTGCTTCATGGATACATTCGGATGACTGTATATATTTTTGATACTTTTTATGCTTTCTTTATTCTTCATCTTTGGTTTGTATATATTTTTATCATTTCTCGCACTTTTATTTTACTTTGGGTCTGTATATAAAGTGATGTTACATTGTAGATATTCATCCCTTCTATTGTATATTCGACAAATCCCCTCTTGTATATATTCATTTTACTTTACGCAAATTTTTCGTTTTTAACTTCTTATTTGGGATTTGTAGCTTCTTGTTTTGAAATTTGCAATAAGCCTTTGGTTTTCTTAATGCCACGGTTCTTTCCAAAGGTAGAGTGTTGTGTGAACCGGGTTTGTCTTCCCAATGATAGATGGCATGACAACCTTCTTAAGGGTTTTGAGTCCGTTTTTCTTTTTGTTTTTTGGTAGTTAGTAGTTAAGGGTGCCTCAAGCAAAGCTTCACTTGGGCCTAGCATATTTGCCTTTGATCTTATGGTCAAAAACAAATTGTTGTGTTTAGGATGGTGAAAGTCGTGACCTTGAGACTCTTGTGTTGGCCGATAATCATCAAGTGATTTTTCGGGACTATTGTGTGCTCAAATCGTATCTAAGGTCGTTGTGGGCCCCCGACTCTATGTCTTTAGCAATCCCTTAGCTTGTGTGGCGAGTAATTGAATTGCAAGTCCAAGTCCCGAGCCATTGGTCTAGAACTTGCCCTGAATGTTTGTTGAGACGAAATCCTAGGTGAATTTTGACTTGAGGCATGATCTCTCCTTGATCCAAATGATAGTTTGAACAATTCCATAACCTACCAGTGATATGATCCCTAGTTAACCCTTTTGAGCCTTAGACCTTTTTCTTTCAAGAACCATGATACAAGCCTATAACCGTTCTAAAAGATACCCTCTCTTGGAACCTGATCTTTTCTTTAGCACATGGCAAAAGCATAAGTTTGGGGGGAGAGACGAGGATTGCAACAAAGTGGTAAAAAGGCACAAAAATGAAGAAAAGGTAAGGCAATGAAAAAGAAAGAAAAGCAAAAAGACAAAAAAGAATGTTCAATGTGAAAAAGAATAAAAGGGATTCAAGAAAAGCAAAGAATGAAAGGTGTGGAAACTTGAAAAAAGGAGAAAATGTGTGAAGTGCCTAAGAAAGAGTGACAGTGTGTCTCTCTAACCCCTTTGAAAGAGGTGAAAATGACTCAAAGAGTCAAGTGAATGGATGCCGAATGAATCAAAAGAAGTGCTTAAGGGAAGATGGAAGCCACTTAGACCAAAACATTCCCTACCCTGAACCAAAAGCCTTCACAATGTCTCCACAAAAGCCCTATATGATCTTGAGTTGAATGAAGCTTACATTAGTGGATACTCACATAAGGGGCAAGCATATGGTAACTAGAGCCGGACTTGTGGCTTATACTTGAGAGAGATGAGTGAATTCCCATTATCCTCGTTCTGAGTGCCACTATCTTAAAGGTGAGGATTGCTTAGGGAGAGTTGAGGATGTGTGAGTTTGGGTTCCACAATGACCGAAGTAATTGAAAGAGTTCATTGATGTGTTGAGTCAACTCTTGATGCTCTTGTGTCGCACTTGATCCATGGTTTTTCAAAGAGTAAATGTTGTTAATGATTCATTCGTATTGAGGGCAATTGTTAGTCCCAATTGATGCTAGTTAAGGTTTCTTTAGGACAGCTGAAAATTTCTTGGACTTTCTCTTAAGGGGTGGGTCTTATTTTGTTTGCTTGAGGACAAGCAAAAGCTTAAGTTTGGGGGAGTTGATAACTAGGGATTTTGACGCATTTTATACTCCTTCTTGCTTATGCTTTGATTAAATATTCATACAAAATAGTCCCAAAAGGCTTACAAGTTGTGCTTGATTGCAGGTTTGATCAACAAAGTGACAAAATGTCAAAGATCGGCTCAAAAGGAGTGAAACTTGCACAAGTGCCAAAGACAAGGCAAGCTCAGGCAGAACAGGCAAATGCTTAAATGCTTATTTGCTCTCTTTTACTTGCGTTTTAGCTCAAAAATGCTTAATGGTATTCCCGGAAACTTGAAATGTGCTTACTTGCAGAAATATTGGAAAACGAGCCAAAGAAGTCAAAATCAACTCACGAAAGAAGTCAAAAGTGAACAAGAACCAAAACAGGGAAAAAAGGCCAGCGGTGCAGACCGCACAATTCTAGTGCAGCCGCAGAGGGGAGATTCAGAGACTAGTGTTTGGGCCAACTAATGGCATGCGGACCGCACCAAAATTGTGAGGCCGCAGGAGGTCAAGTGCGGCCACAGTCATTATTATGCGGTCCGCAGGATTGAAGAATTAGAGAGTTGTTTCAAGTCCAAAAGCAGAGAGTGCGGACTGCATCACTTTTGTGCGGACGCTGAATCAGAAGTGTGGCCGCACCCATTTTTATGCGGACCACAAAAGTCCCGATGTTCCAAGCTCAAATTCCCAAGAGTACGGACCACACGATAATTGTGCGGCCGCAGAAGCCCATTGTGAGGACCGCACCAGAATTATGCGGTCGCACAACCTTCGCAAGGGCATTTTTTCAGCTATTTTCAGCTTAGTATAAATAGAATTTTTGGTCATTTTTTGGTTAAGTCGGATTTTCAGAAGTGCACCTGAGCCGTTTTCTTTACTGTTTTGAGTAATTTTGTACTAGATTAACTTCTAAACATTCGATTTTCTTTGTCCATTCAATTATTATGCATTTTATCTTAATTTCGCCTTGTATTTCTTTATTTTTCATGAGTAGCTAAATCTTTAGCTAGGGTTGTGGCCCAACCCTAATGTGGGTACTAAATGGGTATTTAATTTAGGGCTTGTTTGTGATTGGGTTAGTGATATTTAGCCTTGTTTATGTTTGAATTCTAAAATTAATGGTTGCAAACATTGATTCATGCCTATTTGACTTAGTCCTACTTGAGAAAGAGAGACTAAGTCTAAGAAAACTTGGCTAACAAGGAATTGGGGTGAACTCAAGAAATTGATAGCCCTAATTAAAGGGTCAAATCTAGAGATAGTAAGACTGGACTTGTGCATATATCACTTGATTTGTGCAATATCCATTTGGGCTTGAGAAAGCCAAATTGGAAAAAATCACTCAAATTACCGAGAGGTATAGAGTGGGTAATTGCGTATGATTGCTATATTACGATCCCGACTAATCAAACTTGTCCTAGAGTTTACAACCCGTTAGGTAACTACCTAGGTGGAAGTCACGACCCTAGATCCTTTATCATTAGAAAAACAACCAAAATAAAAAAAATATTGTCTTCTAGTTTATTATTTGCAATCAATACCCTTAAGTAGAAATAGGAACAACCAACAAGAATGTGGAAGTGCAAATTGAGGCACATTATACACTTACACTAGGTGTATACCTAATCCCATTTCTAACTCCCTGAGGAATCGACCCCGACTCGCATTGGGTTTTATTATTGCTTTGACTGCCTCACTACCTATAATTTTTGTGTGAGTTTGAGCGAGATCCGACAGTGACCGAGGAAAGGGTCCATGAGGCCGATCCCCTTCTGACTCGAGAGGGCCGAAGTGGAGACGGGGGTTGTATCTTCCCAAGAAGTCGTTCCTATTCCAAAAGAGGCGACCGCATTATAGACATCATCGAGACGCCTCCTATACCGAGTCCATGCTCGAAGAGGCCCAAGCGGGCAAGAAAAAATCAAGTGAAGGAGCTCAGGGTGCAGATGATCCTCTCCACTCCTTCTTAGATGGCATGGACATGTCCACATGGGAAGATTTCTCCGGGCTGGGTCACCTAGAGATACCGAAGAAGGACGTGCCTTCGAGAGCTGACGGGCCGAGTACGAGCCCGAGAGTGGTGAAGAAATTTTCTACGCCGAGTGTGGACCCCGAGCACAAGAGGACGGTTATTTTCACAGTCCCGGAGGATGACACGGTCCTATCCGCTCCGGTAGGCATAGCCAGCTACCTCCGATACCTGGTGACCTAGGAGGACCAGACGAAGATGAACGAGGTAGGCACGTCGAGTCTCTTTAACGAGGCCCAACAGGCGCTGAACCGAGTAACGCTCTAACACCTTCGGACTCCCTTTATGAATCATTTAAGTTTTCCTTTGATGTCTCATACTTACTTCCATTATTTTACCGGCTTCAGTGCTTCACCACAAGAGCTTCCTCCGGTACCGTTTGGAGACTAGCCAGCTCGAGTTCGAGCTCAAGGCGTAGGTCCGAAAGATGGACATGTACAGGATTCTAAGTGAGCAACAAGACGAGGCCCTCAAGGACCTCCCAATTCTTCAGGACGAGGTGGAAAAAACTCGAAAGGAAGCCTCGACCCTGAAACGGCAACACACCGACCAGGTTGAAAAGGTAAAGGTCTTTCAAGATAAGAACAAGCAGCTATTCATGGTGACTAAAAACACAACTTCGCAGGTCCAACACAAGATGGACCTGATCGACCAGCTGCAGGCCGAGATGGGAAAGGTCAAGGCCCAGACCAAAGTGTGGAAAGGTATGATGGACCGACTGGTCTCGGAGAAGGAAGTTTCAAAGGCGGAGTTGACGTCAGTTGAGAACCAACTTCGGGTGGCGAAGGACAAAGCTGATAACTGGTCTAGTCGGAATGATGACCTTCGAGAATAATTGAGCTCGGCCGTTGCGGAACGGGGTGCCCTCGGTAGAGAATATGAGGCCTGAAGTCCAAATTAGACATAACCTCGGTTGATGCTGATGAAATGGTTGTCTAATACAAGGCCGATGTGGAGGCAGCCGAAACCCGCCTAAAGACAAAGGCCGACTATTTGAAGCGGCTATCCCGAAGAGAGACCCTCGAAGAGATTCACGCTCGAGGTTTAGACTTATCGGCCGAAATCGAGGAAGCTAAGAGACTAGAGTCCGAGGCAAAAGAGCTCTACGAGCCCGAGGATGCCGAGGGCTCTGAAGGATCCGAAGGCTCCGATAATTTCGATGGGGAAGACCAGGCGTAGATGCCTTAGCATCCTTTTAATTTTTGTTTTCCTTATGTACATATATATATTTTTTTTCTTTTGTTTTGAGGTCGTTATGTCGGGCCTTTGTACATATATTTTGGAATGTATATATGAAATTTTCCTTTCTGACAATATCGTGTCTTTACTTTTCCAGCGTCTCCTTGCAACTTCTATTCATGTATTACTTTTGATGCCTTAGCGTAAAATTAGATGTAGTTATGGGGCGTTCATTTTCTGGAAGTCCAAACGAAGCCCGACTTTGGTGCAACTTTGCTTGCTCGTGATTTCGAAACCTCGGTGCGATCAGATTTCTTCCAAGACGCTTAAGTGTTTTTGGATGATGCTTTTGTCGAGGGTAACCTTTTGGTAGGTTTTGAGTTTTTATAAAGGCCTTACTTTTTAATTACAAGCTTCGGACTTCTCTGAGTCGTTCTTAGTGTGGTCGTAGCCTTTTCTATTTGGGCACCACCTAATAGGTTTGGTGCCTCCTGATAAGTCCCCGAGAAGGGGTAGCCCTTAGGCTCGATAGTCCTCGAGTAGGGATAGCCCGTGGGCTCTTAGGATCTAGAATTGAAGAAGCAAGAGAATGCGTAATAGCAAAGTAGAACTTTCTTTCATTTCTCAGTGCGTAAAGTACATGATCGAAAGCGCATAAAAATTTGTATCATGGCTAGAGTGGACTATGTCAGCACGGTTCATATGACCATTTGGCCCTTATAATGAATCCTAACTACCAAGCCTTAGCTTCTAGCATACAAGGTTTTTTTTCCTTGCTAAAAACTATAATCCGAGGGTAATGGCCCCCAATATTCGAGGTCGAGCTTGAGAGGACTTGGATATTGTTGATATGAAGTGAACGATCATTGACTCCGGTTTGAGACGGGTCTTCGAATCTAAGTTAGCATGTTTTACTGTTGCCTCGCTAAAAACCTTGCCAAAAACCCATTTTGGGACAAAGCCAGTTCAAGGGAAAATGAGTGCAACACGCGCTTTCAGACCTAATAGCCATATCAATCCTCGGCCTTTTGCCTGCAAATGTTAGTCCGATTCATAACACATTTAAAGAGTAATTGAGCTTGTACCTTAAGAGTTGTACTGCTTTAAGTGTGCCACGTTCCAGTTGCTTGGTAGTTGTACACCATTTCTTGCTTCGAGTTTATACGAGCCTTTGCCGGTAATTCCGACGACTCGATATAGCCCTTCCCAATTCGGTCCTTGCTTTCCCTCGTTCGTGTTCCTGGTGTGAAATGTTACTTTCCTCAACACCAAGTCCCCGATCTTAAAGTTTTGGAGTTGGCTCTTCGATTGTAGTATCTTATCTTTCTATTCGTTGTTTCTAGGCGGCCAACCGGACTAGGGCGGCCTCCTTCCTTTCATCCAATAGTTCAGGCTCGTGATCATGGCCTCGCCGTTCGACTCTTCTGTCACATATTGGAACCTGAGGCTCAGTTCTCCCACTTCGACTGGTATTAAGGCTTCGGCCCCGTAGACCAATGAAAATAGGGTGGCTTCGGAACTAGACTTCGAGGTTGTATGGTATGCCCACAAGACTTCGGGTAGGATTTTCTTCCATTTTCCTTTAGCACCGGTCAACTTTTTTTTCAGGTTTTAAAGTACGGTTTTGTTTGTTGATTTTGCATATTTGTTCCTACTAGGGTGGTAAGGTATTGATAGAATCTTCTTAATCTTGTGATCTTCGAAGAATTTATTTACCCTGCTGCTAATGAATTGTTTCCCATCATAGCAAACGATCTTGGCCAGTATCCTGAATCGACATATTTTATGGTCCCAGATGAAGTCAATGACTTCTTTTTCCCGGAATTTTTCGAACGCTTGAGCTTTGACCCACTTGGAAAAATAATCTGTCATGAATAGTATGAATTGAGCCTTACCGGGTGCCCACGGCAGGGGACCTACAATGTCCATTCCCCATTTCATAAATGCCACGGGGACAAGAATGAATGGAGTATTTCTCCAGGTTGATGGATCATCGGTGCATGTCTCTGGCAGTTGTCGCGTTTTCGTATGAAGGCCTTCGCATCTTTCTCCATTTCGGTCCAGTAATAGCCGGCCCCGATTAATTTCCGAACCAAAGATTCTGCCCCTGAACGGTTCCCTCAAGTGCCTTCGTGAACTTCTCTTAAGGCATATTTGGTATCCCCCGGCCCCAAGCACTTGGCTAGCGGGCCGTCAAATGTTCTTCTAAATAATGTCCCTTCGACTAAGCTAAATCTAGAAGCCTTGGTATGCAGGGCCCTCGATTCTTTGGGATCCGAGGACAATTTTCTAGTTTTCAAGTAGTCTATATATTTGTTCCTCCAATCCAAAGTTAAACTTATCGAATTTACTTCGGCGTGGCATTCTTCTATCACTGACTTTATGAGTTGTATTACCGTTCTCGAGCTGAATTCATCGACATCGACCGACGTACCCAAGTTAGCTAAAGCATCGGCCTCGCTATTCTGATCTCGGGGCACATGTGTAGGGTCCATTCCCTTGACTGATGCAGCGTTACATGTAATATTTCTAAGTATCTTCGCATCCATTCCTATTTTACTTCGAAAGTCCCATTAACTTGATTTACCACGAGGAGGGAGTCGCACTTAAATTTGATCACCTTGGCCCCAAGTTTTAGCCAATTCAAGACTTGCAATTATGGTCTCATACTCGGCCTCATTGTTAGTCAATTTCACTGTTCTAATAGACTGCCTAACTACACCCCCTATAGGTGGTTTTAACACGATGCCGAGCCCGAATCCCTTTGCGTTCGAGGCACCATCCGTAAAAAGGGTCCAAACTCCCGAGGTAGTCCCCGAGATTAACAATAATTCCCTTTCGACTTTGGGTATTAATGCCGGCATAAAGTCGGCCACGAAGTTTGCCAAAATTTGAGATTTTGTGGCGGTTCGGGGTCGATATTCGACCGGCCCGAGATCTCAGGTTTGTGCATGATGTTCCTCAGCGGGTAAGAGGTTATGACAAATATGGGGTGCCATTAAAAGTACGATTTTTACTTTCTGGAGACGTTTAGCGAGCACCAATTTTTCCAGGTGAGGATACCTTGTTTTGGCCTCGCCTAGAGTTCTACTGACATAGTAAATAGGAAATCGCATACCTTCATCTTCCCGAACTAAGACTCCATTTACCACCACCTCGGAAATCACCAAGTAAAGGTACAATTGTCCGTCCACCTTCGGAGTGTGCAACAGCAGCGGACTCGTTAGGTACTGTTTGAGTTCTTCCTAAGTTTGTTGGCATTCCCGTGTCCAGGAAAAGTTATTCTTTTTCTTCAGCAGTGAGAAGAACCAATGGCTTTTGTCCGAGGACCTTGATATGAATCGGCCTAGGGCGGCTATACGCCCGGTCAGCCTATGAAAGGCTTTGACGTTGTCCACCACGGTGATGTCTTTTATGGCTTTAATTTTGTCGGAATCGATCTCGATCCCTCTATTGGACACCATGAACCCGAGTATTTTCTCGATCCGACCCCGAATGCACACTTCTCCGGGTTCAGCTTCATATTGTACTTCTTCAATTTGGCGAAGGTTTCCTGCAAATATTTCAAAAGGTCCTCTACTCGCAGGGACTTGACTAACATGTCGTCAATATATACTTCCATTGATTTTCCTATTTGTTCTTTGAACATCCGGTTTACTAGGCGTTGATAGGTGGCATCGGCGTTCTTTAATCTGGATGGCTTTACATTATAACAATAGGTGCCTGTTACACCCCATGTTTTTGTACGTGGAAGTAAACCATAAGTAAATTGATATAAGCTCAAAAATGAGATGTTACATTCCGCATTATTGTACGTTCAAGTTTCGTAGTAAGCTAATCGACATAAGTTCGGGAATGAGATTATAAGCATTATGCTATTTCAAACAAGTGATGAGTAAATCCGTGAAGGTGAGAGGGTAAGCAAATCAAAGAAAATAAATTTTCGTCAAAGTTTGACATGTTGGGATAAAATACGGCCAAGCTACAATACTCGGTATTTATGGACTAGTGCCATACAAGGTACCACATGACCATGATAGTAAGGTGTATAAGGTGTGTTAAAAGTGAGTAGTATTTTAAGTAATTTGAGATAATTTTTAATTATGTGAATAATTGGATAATTATTAATTTTAGTGGAGATTAATAATTAATTAAAGAATTAGTGATTAATAAATCAAGATTTGGATAAGCCTAATAAACATTAACGTGGCAGCCAAGGACCTAGATAAACATGACTCTTAGATTCATTTGATAAGGTGTCACATTTAGAGGATTAGTCATCCTAAAGTGGGGCCAACAAAAGCCAACAATTTAAAGAAGGCTTCTTACCTTATTAAGGTTGGATGCTAATTGTTTAAGTAACGGATGAATCACTTTGCCTAAGAGCCATTTCTTGGTTCATCTTTTTGTGAAGAATTAAGCTTCTATGTCAATAGATCTCTAAAAGTACATTATGTTGAGTGTACAAACATGGAAAGGAAAAATAAGCGCGAATCTTGATTGGTCGAGAAGCAATTCTAAGAGAACATGGTACGATCTTTCTCAAGGATATCATATGAATTTTTCCCTACTTCAATCTGTCGTCATGTGTTTTGTCGCGATTGCCGTATGTTAGAAGGATTGTTAAGAGAATCGACTCAGGTATGTTAAGGCTATCCCTTCTTTTCTTTTGGCATGATTCATACGATGTAAACGAACGAGCAAATGTACAACTTCCATAAATGAATCTATTCATAGAAATGCTAGAGATGCTTATATTCTTGACTCCCCATGTGTCATATTATTCTATCATCTGTTCATGGGTCTCAGAAAATACGTAGTTGAAAAATTTTACTTCATGATATTATTCAAAGGCATAATGTTCTTATGACATTCTGAAAGATTTGACATACTTCTCATGCATTGCATTCACATATATATGTACATTAACCCATGACCAGATGGCGTTATATACGCGTATATATATATATATATATATACACACATGGGATATGGAAAAATGTTACGGCGTTATATACGCACCACCACCTAATCAGCTGGTATATGTTGATGATTTTGCCCACAGTGGCCGAGAGGATATGATGGAATGCCCTCAGAGGCTTGATGATGTTATGAACACATGTACTTATGTACGACATGACATTTATATGCATATGCATGACACTATAAGTATTTCATGATTTATAGAGTTATCCAGACTTACAAGTTGAGTCATTTACTCTATATTTCTTCCATGTCTTTTATGTACTTATTTATGTGCCTTACATACTCGGTACATTATTCGTAATGACGTCCCTTTTGCCTAGGGACGCTGCGTATCATGCCCGCAGGTCCTGATAGACAGTTCGAGAGTCCTCCAAGTAGGCTATCAGCTCAGCGGAAGATGTTGGTGTTCTCCATTTGCTCCGGAGTTTCTTGCTTAGTCAGTATGATTTAGACGCGTATTGTTTGGTATGGCGGGGCCCTGTCCCGACCTTTATGATAAGTATGTACTCTTAGAGGATTGTAGATAGATGTCATGTATACAGATGCTTCTATGGCCTTGGCGGCCTATGTTTTGAGTTTACAAATGATCATGTTGGCCTTAAAGGCTCGTATGTCACATGTATAAGTTTTTATATGAGGTTGGGTCACCCTACATCGAGTATTCCCCTATGTTTAGTCTGGTTAGCCCATGACGGCCCATTTGCCAATGAAAGTACAATAAGAAAGATATGTTATGTTGGTACTCAGTTAAGTAAGGTACCGGGTGCCAGTTGCGGCCCATAGGTTTGGGTCGTGACAGTGTTGAATTTAGTGATAAAAGAAGTCTTTTCTTGATCGCCTGAGTCCATCCGAATTTGGTTGTACCCGGAATAGGCATCGAGAAAGCTGAGTATCTCGTGCCCGGCCGTCGCGTCGATCATCCGATCGATGTTAGGCAAAGGAAAAGAATCCTTAGGGCATATGTTGTTCAAGTATTTGTAATCTACACACATTCTTAGCTTATTTCCTTTTTTAGCTACTACCACCACGTTAGCTAACCAGTCCGGGTACTTAACTTCCCGAAAAGACCCTATTTTAAGGAGTTTAGATACCTCGTCCTTGATGAATGCTTGCTTGACCTCAGACTGAGGTCTTCTCTTCTGTTTAACCGGGTGGAACTTCGGGTCTAAACTCAACTTATGGGTCATTACCTTTAGCGGGATCTTTGTCATGTCAAGATGGGACCAAGCGAAACAAACTATGTTAGCTTTACGAAAATTAATGAGTTTTTTCCTGAGCTCGGGGGTTAACCCCATGCCCAGGTATACTTTTCGATCTGGCAAGTGTTCGACCAATGTGACTTGCTCCAACTCTCTAATCGTCGATTTGGTAAAGTCGGTATCATCAGGAGCTATGAATGATCTCGGAACTCCATAATCATCCTCCTCGTCAACTCCTCGTTCCTCTGGTCCAACCGGGACCGGCATCGATGGTTGCTATTTAACTTCGGCCTTTCTGGTTGGCTTTGTATTATTTAATTTCGAGACGGCAGGCACAGGGAGGACTTCATCGATTGCGAACATCTCCTTTGCAGTCGGCTGTTCTCCGTAGACCGTCTTGATTCCTCCTGGTGTATGGAATTTCAACGCCTGGTGTAAGGTCAAAAGTACCTCCCTCATGTTGTGAACCCATGGTCTTCCGAGTAGAGCGTTATATCTTATGTCCCCTTCGATTACATAGAACTCTGTTTCTTGGATGTTCCCGGCAATGTTCACTAGTAGGGTTATCTCCCCTTTAGTGGTTTCGCATGCCATGTTAAATCCGTTCAACACCCGGACTGCTGGCACTATTTGATCTTGTAGCCCCAATTGCTCTACGACCCTCGATCTGATGATGTTGGCCGAGCTTCCTGGATCAATCAACACACGTTTAACTCAAAATTTATTGATAAGTAGGGATATTACTAGTGCATCATTATGAGTTTGTACGATGCCCTTTACATCCTCATCACTGAACGAAATGGTTCCCTCCGGATATAATCTCGGGTGCCCTTTTCCCTCGTAATGGATACTTTAGTGCATTTTATCATTGGCCCGTGAGGGCCATCGACCCCTCCAATGATCATGTTGATGATGTGTTGAGGTTCCTCTTGTTCGGTCTGTTTGTTGGCATCCCTATTTCTAAAGTGGTTTTTGGTTCGATTACTCAGAAATTCTTGTAGGTGCCCGTTATTAAACAACTGGGCAACTTCTTCTCTAAATTGCCGGCAATCCTCGGTCCTGTGGACATGAGTGCCATGATACTTACACATCAAGTTAAGATCTCTCTAAGTAGGGTCGGAGTGTAATGGTCGAGGCCACTTGGTTCCCTTGATGTGCCCGATAGCTGATACGATGCTAACATCATCAAAGTTAAAGTTATATTCTGACAATCTTGGCGCTTCCCTGGCCCCAAGCAGCCTGTCGAAACCATTTTTGCTCATCAAAACTCGGCTATTAGGCCCTCGATCACTTTTTTTCGTTCCTCGGGGAGTGACGCCCGGGCCCATTTCCCCTTCAATCTCCGCTATATGGTTGATACCAGTCTCTGATCGATCTCGGTTCATAATCGACGACTCTCTTAGACCCTTTGTCGGCTCAAACAAGATAAACAGACCTGGAAAGGCCCCGAGTTGGTCGTCCTCGACTTTGATTTTCGACTGGTATCTGTTGTGGACGTCGGCCCAAGTTATTGCCGGGTACTCTACCAAATTTTGTTTTAGCTGCTGCGAAGCCAAGGAATTGCGGGGGTTGAGCCCTTGAGTGAATGCCTAAATGGCCCAATCATCGGAAATCGAAGGCAGGTCCAACTGTTCCATCTGGAACCTTGACACGAACTCCCTAAGCATCTCATTATCTCTTTGTTTAACCTTGAAAAGGTCCGATTTTCTGATTTCGACTTTCATGGCCCTGGCATGGGCCTTCCAAAAAGCATCTACAAGCAAAGCAAAGGAATCAATAGAATTTGGGTGTAAGTTATGATACCCTATCATTGCTCTTTTCGACAGAGTTTCCCCGAACTTCTTCAGGAACACCGACTCGATTTCATCATCTTCCAAGTCATTCCCCTTGATGGCACATGTATAGGAGGTTACATGCTCTTTTGGATCTGTGGTTTCATTGTACTTTGGAATATCGGGCATACGAAACCTCTTCGGGATCGGCTTTAGTGCAGCGCTCGGAGGGAAAGGCTTTTGGATAAACTTCTTAGAATCTGGTCCTTTCAATATCGGGAGTGCTCCCGGGATTAGATCGACCCTGGAATTATATGTCTCAACCTTGTTATTGGCCTCAATTTATTCTCACCCGATTCCACCCGCTTTGTCAATGCTTCAAGCATTTTTATTTTCTCGGGGTTTGCCCCGGGCTTAACTTCACCCGACCTCTCGGTGGTTTGTTCGTTTCTTCGGGTGCTCTCTCGGGACCGTTCGGGCTCGACCTTCCTAGGGGGTGGCCTTGATTATGTAGCTGCGCTATCGCCTCCTATTGAGCCTACAACATTTCGAAGATTAGCTGCAGGCTTACCCTATTACCTTTGCCTTCTTTCTCGAACTGGTGGTCGGAGGCCTCCACGAACGTTGTTTTCGCGGTCAGTTGGCAGGTTGACGTTGATAGCAACCTGTGAATTGGATTCGATTGGATTGACAACTGGGACTTCGTTGGGATCAGTAGGGGAACTTCATAGCTAGGTGGCAGATTGTTATTTTCGGCATGATAGCTAGATTCAGCTTCAACGTTCTAGTGAGCAGACTAAGAATTTGACATTTTTATGCTAACCTAAATTGAGAGCTCAAAGAACAAGCATAAAATAGAGTGTGTTATGGAGATTTGTATCGAATTAACACTGTTATCTTTAGCCTCACGGTGGGCGCCAAACTGTTTACCCTTAAAACGGATAACAATTAAATTTATACGTGATTTTAAGGATATGTGGATTGATTCAACACAAACAATCAAGAATATTAGATAAACGAATTAAATATAGAATGAATAACCAAACCAATTGTGATGTTACGGCCAGGCTCAGATTTGAGTTGAACAAACAATCAAGAACATTAGATATAGAATTAAATATAGAATGAATAACCAAACCAATTGTGATGTTACGGCTAGGCTCGAATTTCGACTGAACAGTAATTTTGGTCTTGTCAGACCCTTGGTTCGAAGCCAAACATATACGAAAAACAACAATAAACTAAGAACTTATTAATAGCTAGAAAGCAGAGAAATCAATTTGTATTGCCTTGGTATGCGTGTTACAATGTGTTCTATTGAAATACAAGCCTCCCCTTTTATATAGTAGGAGAGTTTCACCCCTAGTAAAAGTCTAAAAAGGGTAAATCTTCTTTTCTCGTTAATTACTGATCCATTACCGAGATCTGCGCCATGATATCCGGTTGGACACGGATATCACGATCCTCTGTTAGTCGTGTGCAACCATTCATGCGCTTCCCGAAGTCTTACAACCCATCCCAGGTCCGGGGTGCGTCGTTTTATCAAGTCCGATGGCGAGCATTTTGTTCGGGCCTTGGTACAAGAAGTTCTCAGCTTCGATCCCGATCCCGTGTAATCATATCCTTGCTTTGTTTGACCCACCAAGGGAAATCAAGTTATATGTTACTCCCGATTTCACCCGTATACAGATTTAAAAACAGGAAAATTCCTAGAGTTTGAAAATTGTTTACTAGAGTTCCATTTGTTAAAACTTCAAACTCCAGTACCGATTGTTGGAGTTATGTGTAGTTGTGGGCAAAAATATCTATTTAGTCGGATCAATAACTACTTTACCAATAAATTTGAAAAGCTGGCTAAACTCTAATCGCCGGCCCAAGAAGTTGCTAACCCAACTAATTTTTACCATTTTAAGAGTCTATATCAATGTGCGGGCTCAATAAGCGCAGAGACTACCCTGCTTTTCTTGTTGTGCCAATGCCACCGCACAGAAGACATTCAGCTAATGCAGTTCTTGAAATATATTTATTATGCTTCGTGGAAATCAGAGGTTCAGTAATTTTTCTAATCTGATATATTTACACCCAAGAAATTGATTATTATTATAGAAATAATACAAAAAGCACTCTTAATTGGAGTGACTGTTTGAGTCCTATTCTGGCAGTTACCTTTGTCAAGTAAACTATTTTGGTAGTGCAATGTCTGTAATCTATCTGTGAAGGGGAGCCTTGGAGCAATGGTAAAGTTATTTTCGTGTGATTTATAGGTTATAGGTTTGAGCCGCAGAATCAACCACTGATGCTTTTATTAGAATAGGTTGTCTACATTACACCTCTATTGGGATGCGACTCTTCCCAGAAGTGCGGGATGCTTTGTGCACCCCGCTGCTCGTCTGTCAATTGTGTGCTTTACTTATTTACTGTTAGGAGATGCTTTTCAAAGAAAGACAACTCCTGATGGGCTATGAAGAATGGGGCATAATTTTCTTCTTCTAACTTCCTGATAGAGAAAGATCCTTGTAATTTCAACCAGCTAGTTAAATGCCTATGCTATTTCGTGTGATTTCCTTATTCCTATGAACTCCATTTTCCAACTAAACTTTATGGAACTTTTCAGCTTCTTTCTAGTATATGGGAAACATTAATCCTCACGCAAAGGGTAGTTTATCTTTCTTCTTCCTGTTGCTTTGTTCTCCATATCAAAATGTCGGTTGAGATCAGTTTCTTTTTTCCACATTTGGTCTTCTCGTGAAACTTTTAACAAGTTCAACAAAATAATATACTAGGGTGTGTTTGGTACGAAGGAAAATATTTTTTGGACAATATTTTTAATTTTTCATATTTTGTTGGCTTAAATGTTGTAGAAGAAAATATTTTTCTCATGAACTCATTTAATGTTTTTTCTATTATTAAGAGAAGGGAAATATTTTCCAAAACTTATTTTAACCTTCCTCACCCAATTCCCCATCCCCATCGACCCCTACCAACCCAACCCCAAGTAAAGCAACACATTAGATTTTTGGGTTTGTGTGACTTTTTAAAACAATAATTAAATTCTCGAAGAAAATAGAGTCTTGAAAACGCTGGTTCATTGGGGGAGGAGGGGGGGAGGTGAGCAAGGAAACATAGGGACTTGGGGGAAGAAGGGGATGAGGAGAGTAGCATAAAAAAATATTTTCTACTCTCTAATCAAACACTAGAAAATATTTTTCGAAAAAAGTTTTTCACTCAATAACCAAACAAGGAAAAATAAGTGATAAAACCACTCATTTCTCAAAACATTTTCTAGGAAAACATTTTTCATGAAAAACATTTTCCTTCGTACCAAACACACCCTAAATATGCCAATGTTGGATAAATATCCTGTCATCCTCATGGATCGTCGTCATCCCTTTGCCTTTTATGAAACAAAACTAGTAAACCTTAAAAACTTTAACAAAAATGGCATTTGTTCAGTTTTGTCCCAGCAATTCGTTAATAAGGCTGGAGATTTCTCCAAAAAATTGGATTGCATACTGATAGATAACGTACTAGAAATGCAAGTTTATGTTCATACCAAAAAGTCTTTTCACCTGCGGTTATAATTACTAGAGATCTTTGGGATCAGAGAAAAAATGGAAAGGATCTTCAATATTCTCGGACATCTGAATAATTGGGTTTTGCCAAGATTGTGTATGTAGCCAAACATGGTAAATACTAAGTCGCACTAGGTATTCATACCAAATTATATTAATACATCATGGAATATAGCTTGAAGTTCATGTGGAAGACATACGTTATGCATTTATTGATTTAGTGCAAACACTTGGTGCGAGTAATTTTTTTCAAACAAACATTAGGTATAAGCAAAGCCAATAAGCGGTTGAGAATCTGCTTAATCAATAAGTTTAAGTGATCAATATTTAGTGAAAGCCTGAGTTTACCAAACAAATCATTGGGCTTGTAAATAAAGCCCCAAGAACTAAAAGGAAAGGAATCAGAAAATATTTGCCTTAACTTAACCTATATAGCAATCTTCCATTTAAATTCAAGCATACATATATACTATAGATAGGATCTAGTGGAACTTTGCCCCAAGACAAAGAAAACTTGCTAACAAAGCATCCACCAATTGAAAAATAGAACATCTCCTTTCCCACCCCTGTTCAAACTATTACTATATGGAGTAATTAATTTCTTTTATCATACTCATCTAACATAAATCTTGAATTTTATTTGAACCCACCCCACCAAAATTTATAGGAAACAATAAAAAAAGGAGGAGTAATATTTATTTGGGAATTAGCAGTAGGAGGATTATTTTAGAATGTATGGATTAAGTAGACAGGAAATAGAGCTAAAGACCAAAAGAGCAAACAGTTATTATGTGAGAGAGTGAATGAAAATGGTGTTAAAATCGGTTGGTGTCCCGCGCTTTTCTGAAGACTTGGCTTGCAAAATTTCTCAACAGAGGAGAGGAGTTGTATATAATGAAGAGGTTATTGTCTTGCAGCTTTGCTCGTCGACTCTTCAAACCTCGTACACAATACACCATACATTCCCAGGTACTCTGTCTTCTTGTTTGTCGAATGTATCCTTACAAAAATTGGGCAACTCATTTGACATTTTGAGTTTAACTTTAGGAATCAAAGGAGAGCATGGAGAAGTCACCAATGACCACTTCTAACAACAACTTTGATTCTCAGGTAAGGATGGGGTTTTGCATTTTTCCCAATTGGGGAATGTGGGTTCATTTTAGAAAGCCGAATATGGATTTTTTTTCAATTCTTATACTGATTTCACTAGTTAATAATTCTTGAATATGTAAAAATTTGCTGAATTCGAGGGGTTGAGGAAGTGTTTATGGTATTTAAGACGGACCTACTGTAGGCAATTGCCATAAGCTAAATATGATAAATTTTCTGCAAATTTAGAGATAACCAACAACATTCAGTATCTCTACAAGCTAAAACTGTAGGTATGTTAGTTGTTAGTATAAGGAAACACAGGCATTGTGCGTGTTTGTGTTGGAGAAAAAATGGGCTTACCCTGTGCATGAAATAAAACTAGTGTGTAAGTATGGGGAGAATGTGTATATCTTAATCATACTATTACAAGAAAATTTAGTAAAATCCTCCATACATAGTATCTTGTATAGTTTTATTTGACCTAGGAGCATATTTCTTTTTGCTTCTGACATATTTACCATGACCCTTGAGAAATTTATCTTGAGATGAAGTCCGTACCTTCAGAAGCAACTGAGGCTATTATACTATACCTGATGTTAATTAGTGTAGCTGCCGTTAATATTTCTACAAGCTCATCAATCATACATATTTGATTCCCGACAGAGTTCAAACGAAAATGGGAAAGAGATTGGGAGCGCTGCTGCTACTAACATTGTCCTTAACCATGAATTCTCTGATGGGCTTAACTCGTGGCAGCCCAATTGTTGTGATGCTTTTGTGGTTCCAGCAAGTTCTGGATACCATAAAGGATTAACAACAGAGGAAGGCTGTTGTTATGCTGTTGTTACGAATCGTAAGGAATGTTGGCAAGGCTTAGAGCAAGACATTACGAGTGGAGTATCAGCAGGTTCGACTTATACAGTTTCTGCTTGTGTTGGAGCCTCTGGTACTTTTCAGGGTTCTGTTGATGTCCTCGCCACACTAAAACTAGTGTATCAGAATTCAGAAACAAACTATCTATTCATTGCAAAGTAAGATTCTGTGTCTAGCTTGTCTTTGTTACGTTTCATTGTTTAGGAAGCAATACTCATGGTAGCATTTTACTCCATCCAGAAAATCTGCTTCGAAGGAGTGTTGGGAAATATTGGAAGGTTCGTTTTCTCTGTCAACTATGCCTGATCAAGTTATATTTTATCTCGAGGGACCTCGGGCAGGAGCTGACCTGCTCATAAAGTCCGTAATGATCACATGTCCTAGTTCTACTGCTTGTGATGTAAGTCCAATGCTTTGTCCATATTTCCTTCTTTTTTCTATTTTCTCTAGAGATTACTCGAGTTTATTCAAACTTTATTGAATTACTGAAAGGATTTTCTCCTTATTTTGATAGAGTTCTGGCACAGCATCTGTTTCTACCGATGATGATAACATTATAGTAAACCCTCAATTTGATGATGGCCTCAATAGTTGGTCTGGAAGAGGTTGCAAGGTGGTTTCACATGACTCTATGGCAGATGGGAAAATCACTCCAATGTCTGGAAAATACTTTGCCTCTGCAACGGAACGCACACAGACCTGGAATGGAATTCAGCAAGATATAACTGGAAGAGTGAAGCGAAAGCTTGCTTATGAGGTAACTGCTGTTGTCCGGATCTATGGTAACAACGTCACTAGTGCAGATCTTCGCGGTACATTATATGTTAAAGCAGCTGATAACCGCGAACGGTATATTGGCATAGCCAGGTGGGTGAATCAAGTTCCCCCTTATATAATGTGTATATAATAATACTTGTGGTACATAATGTCTTATCATTACTTTCCTTCTACCCTTATAG
This sequence comes from Nicotiana attenuata, assembly GCF_001879085.1. NCBI lineage: Eukaryota > Viridiplantae > Streptophyta > Magnoliopsida > Solanales > Solanaceae > Nicotiana > Nicotiana attenuata. The sequence continues at coordinate 41,326 of NW_017670469.1, read as the reverse complement.
CATCTTCTATATTTTTATCGTCGTTTTCTCTGATCTTGGAAGCCTTCCAAACTAGACATAAAAAAAAAAGTTACTGTTATATTTCTTTATGAACTTCCATAACATTTCATGCATTGTTGGGTTGTGTCAACATAATCGACTTTGTTCTGTTGAAGGAATTTCTGATTTTGACTGGTTCTTCTGCTCCATATCTATGTGGATCATCTGTGTAATAGTCACAAGCATGTGTAATGTTGTAACTTCAATTTCTAGAGTTTGATAACTATTCAATTATAAAACAGATTGATAATATCTTTTGACATTGAATTTTGCAGTCCACTTAGTTCGTTTCAAAACAAAGACGATTAATTGTGGTTTTTTAGTTTATCCCTTTCTTCTTATCCCTGTTTTACTTTCCATTTTCTATTTACTACGTGTACTAAAGTTTCATATGAAGTGTTTTAACAAAGCTACCAATATGTAGTGTCCAAGCCACAGATAAAGACTGGGTGAAGTTGCAAGGGAAGTTTCTTATAAATGACTCGCCATCTCAAGTTGTTGTCTTTCTAGAAGGTCCACCTCCTGGAACAGATATCCTCCTTAATAATTGTGTCATAAAGCATGCATCTAAAGCTCCTCCTCCTTCTCCACCAGTAATTGAGGTTAGTTGAATTACTTTAAATCTGAAAGCTGCTGTTTTCTTCCTTTTTCAATTTACCTTGAGCTTGGTGATAGGATATTATAGATGAACTTGAAGCCCAATAGTTTCTGAGAACATGTTAGGTTATGCCACTTAAGCTAGCTAACTGCCAACTGAACTGTTTGATCTGTTAAATACTTTCATGTTTCTCCGACCATTACCTCTCGGCACGACATTTGACGATGTTCTATTTCATTCTTCATCTCTTTTAGGATGCTGCTTTTGGTGTTAATATAATCACAAATACTAGTTTGAATGATGGCACAAATGGCTGGTTCCCTCTTGGAAACTGTACAATGAGTGTTCAAACAGGCTCACCACATATAATGCCTCCAATGGCTAGAGATTCCCTTGGTGCTCATGAGCCTTTAAGTGGCCGCTACATTCTGGTTACAAATCGTACTCAAAACTGGATGGGTCCTGCTCAGATGATCACAGATAAAGTAAAACTCTATTTGACATATCAAGTATCTGCATGGGTTAAAATTGGACAAGCATCGGGACCTCAGAGCGTAAATGTTGCCCTTGGAGTAGACAGCCAATGGGTAAACGGGGGACAAGTTGAGATCAGTGATGATAGATGGCATGAAATTGGAGGGTCTTTTAGAATTGAGAAGCAAGCAGCTAAGGTTATGGTTTATATTCAGGGTCCTGCTGCTGGTGTAAACCTAATGGTTGCTGGCCTTCAAATTTTTCCAGTTGACAGACGTGCACGGTTTAGACACTTGAAGAGGCAAACTGCAAAGGTAAGACCTAATTCTTTGTTCATGGTATTTTCATTTATTGTGTTTAAGTAATGATCATCAGTTGTTTTTAGGCGTTTCATCAGTGAAGTCGTGAAGTTGTCCCTGTTTAGTGTTAGAGCACTGCCTTTGAGTACAAATATGCAGTTTATTAAATGTTTATAATAAAGACTCTCTTTCTTGCCCATATTCTAAGCAGATACACAAGCGAGACGTCATGTTGAAGTTCTCAGGATCAGATTCAGGCAGTTTGCATGGCACATTTATTAGAGTTAGACAACTGCAAAACAGCTTCCCCTTTGGATCAGCCATAAGCAGAACAAACATGGACAATGAAGACTTCAATGCCTTCTTTGTCAAGAATTTTAATTGGGCGGTGTTTGGAAATGAGCTGAAATGGTACTGGACAGAAGCACAGCAAGGGAATTTCAACTACAAAGATGCTGATGAGCTCCTGGACTTCTGCACAAAAAACAACATTCAAGTTCGAGGTCACTGTATCTTTTGGGAGGTGGTGGGCACTGTTCAGGCATGGGTGCAATCCTTGAACAAAAATGACTTGATGACGGCTGTTCAAAACCGTCTGACTGGACTGCTGACGCGGTACAAGGGAAAGTTCGAGCATTATGATGTGAATAATGAGATGATGCATGGTTCTTTCTACCAAGACAGATTGGGTAAGGAAATCAGGGTAAACATGTTTAAAACTGCACATCAATTAGACCCTTCCCCCATCCTATTTGTAAATGACTACCATGTTGAGGATGGCAGTGACACCCGATCTTCCCCTGAAAAGTATATTGAGCATATTCTTGATCTCCAAGAGCACGGTGCACCTGTTGGAGGAATAGGAATTCAGGGACATATTGACAGTCCTGTTGGACCCATTGTATGTTCTGCTCTAGACAAACTTGGTATTCTTGGACTTCCAATCTGGTTCACTGAAGTTGATGTGTCGTCTGACAATGAATATGTTAGAGCTGATGATCTAGAAGTTATGCTTCGGGAAGCTTATGCCCACCCTGCTGTAGAAGGTATAATGCTGTGGGGATTCTGGGAGTTGTTCATGAGTCGACCAAATGCACATTTAGTGAATGCAGAAGGTGACATCAATGAAGCTGGAAAAAGGTACCTTGCTCTTAAGCACGAATGGTTATCCCATTCTCATGGTCATATTGATGAACAAGGGCAATTTAGCTTTAGCGGATTCCATGGCTCCTATGAAGTTGAAGTCATTACTGTTTCGAAGAAAATCTCCAAGAAATTTGTGGTTGACAAGGGTGATGGCGCTCTGCTGATCTCTATTGATTTATAGTCAAGTTTTAACTCAATTTATCACCTTACTTTATGATTGTTTGTTGTGCAAAAGTTGTGCTCATGCCTTCCACTATCCATCCTGTGCATGAGTCTTTTACAAATTGCGTCATTTGTTTATCTTATTGTATATTTTCAAGTGAATAAATAAAGAAAGATTTCATGTGATTATTGTTGGGCTTAAGCTTGGGTAGCTTAAAATAAAAGGTGAATGGGGAATGGAGGGAAAAATGAAATATTTGAATCCCCCTCCTTGGCAAAGGGACATTGTCCCATATTGGAGGAAGAAAAAGACTTTTGATGGATATATATACAGTTGCTCTTCTTCTAGCTCTTAAAGAGTGAAGAAGAAGGTAAGTATCGTGCCGTCGTCGTCGTCGCTCGGCTTCGGATTTGGATATGGTCATTGATTGATTAATCTTTTTGGAAAAATTTCTTTAATTATTTAATAAAATATTAATTAAATTAGCCAAATATCCAATCTGAACTGGATCCGTGCGCGACGCGATTCACTTTCTTCTCAGAATTTTATTTAAATTTCCCTCCCGTTTTAAAGTGACTGTTCTGAAGAGTTGTGAACTTTTAGAAACAGTACTTCCATTGGCTATAAATTCGTTTGATTCCTCAGATTTTTCCTTACGAAATTTTCTGATCTTCTTCTCTTCTTCTACACAAAATTTTCCAGAGTGTTTTATAGCTTTCGAGTGGTTTGTTGTTTCACTGGCGTTTTTGGTAGCAACACTCCGGTGTCTTAAATCGTTCTATTCTGGGAGGATAATATTCCTGCACCTCGGGTACTTGAGGGGAATAATTTCCTTAAGGACACACTGTGTATTCAGTGGGCTCGATTTATTCCGAAATAGTTTTTTCAGAAATTATTTCGACATTCTGTTGCTGCTAACTTTCTGTTTCTGTTTTTTCTGTTTCAGAAAGTTTACTGTTTCGTTATTCATTATAGTAATACAGATTGAATAACAATTACTACATAACTACAATGAATTAGTTCATCAATATTACCCTTATTTCACGAGTCTGTAACCAGGTTGAGAGACCGTTTCTTAGGAGTTTTTAATTGAAAATGCAGGCATCTCATCTTAGGAATGTAAATAGCAACCTTACAATCTGAACAAGTCCTCCACCCTGACCTTTGCTTGCTTAAAGTCATTCCTGAAAATGAACAAAACAGATAATCTCAGTCATTGTATTTAATCAATCATAATAACCATATGCTGCAAGCAATGGGAATTGGTATGAAAATCAGTAAGACGCTAGCAAGCCATTTATGGCAAAAGACTGAGTAATTAATAGCCTGTTTGCCCAAGCTTCTAAAATCGAACTTATTTTGAAAAGTGCTTTTCTCAATAGTAGTTTTCAAAAAAGTGTTTTTGGTGAGAAACAGTTTGTGTTTGGTTAATTAATTTGAAAAACACTTTTGAGCAGTAATTAGTGTTTGGCCAAGCTTTTGAAAACTGCTTCTAAGTGTATTTTTCTCAAAAGTGCTTCTTAGAAAAGTACTTTTGAGGAGAAACTACTTTTTTCTGCTTCTCAAAAATTGCTTCTGCTTCTTCTCAAAAGTAATTTTTTTCCTTCTAAAAGCTTAAAGCACTTTTGGCCCAAAAAAACACTTTTGGCCCAAAAAAAAATTGACCAAAAAGGAGACTGATCCCAGGCCATTGATTGGCCAATTTCATGTGTCTATAAAGCTGCTTGTACCACCCTTTGTCCATTTATTTTTATTGTTAGGTCGCACCACAAGTGCTCTGCTTTTCTGGTAGTGCCAATGCCAAACAGAAGAATCCAGCTAATGCAATACCGAAAAATGGGGCTCAGTACATGAGTTGTTCGTAATATATTTACACCAAGAAAATGATCATTGAAAATAATATAAGGATCACTCTAACAGTATACTCAACTTGTGAATCCCGATAGATAAAGGATCCATCTATAGAGTTCGAGTCAAAGCTAATGTGTTCAAATGAACCCGTAATTAGTACTCTACATATGTCATTCATTCATTTTTTCCCCCCAGCAGTTTGCTATTTAGGCTGGAAATTTTCCAAACACTTGGACCGCATATATAAGATAATGGATAACGTACTAGAAATGCTAGTTTAATGATTGAAGTTCATACCAAAAAATAACTAAAGTATTAAGAAATTAAGCTCAAAGTAACAATATGAAAAAATAAAATAGACAAGAGATATAGAGGGGAAAGAGAGGAGAGGTCTTATCTCTTCCATGCATTCAAGTGTGTACAATGTGATGCCTAAAACCTCTATTTATAGGATGAATTTAGGTAATATAAAGGGATATTATGAACATGATATTAACTATTGAGATCATGGGGAAAGATCAATGGAGAAGGTTATGGAGGTGTGGGAGTTACAACCGTAATGGTAAGAAGTACTGGGAGGTTAATGGAGAAAAGTCGTGAGAGTAACTTCTTTAGGAGTTATAGACATCCGCTATATGATGTATAATATTTCATAACATAAAGAAAATGATTTAAGTTTCCGTTTTACTTGTTGAAATCTGGGATCACAGAGAAGAAATGGAAAAGATTCATTAATAAAGGGGTCGTTTGGTTTAGAGACAAGTTACGTAGGATTGTAAAGTAGGTGTTAGTAGTGCAGGGATTGTAATGTGAGGATTAATAATTGATGAATTGTAATATATAAATTAATAATGCAGGAGTTGTAAGGATTAAAATATGTATTTTGTTTACCTTTTAAAAATTGGTTTATACGTGATTGTTAATATTGTCATTCTATTGTTTAGTCTATGTATTACTAATTTCCATATTCTTATTCCCCTTTCTGTCCCTGCATAAAATTTTACATAAACACTTGCATAACTTATGCAATTAGTACTATTATTTAAGAGGGTAACAAAAAAAAGACAACCAAACAATGTATTGTGTAACGTTGAATTTATGCAAGAGTAAAGAGGTAACTAAACATTATAATTTGGGATTTTATACCGGTACTAAAACGCCTCACCGATGCAACCAAACGAGTACTCTTAACAATTCTGGACACTGAATAGTTGGGGTTCGCTAAGATTGTGTGTTTGCCAAACACGGGTCCACGCAAAGCCAAATCAGGCGAAATTTACCAAAAGAAACACAAATATTTTGGAAAAATTTCACATAAGAATAACCGGGTTCCTTACTTTTCAATTTTATAGCCCACCCATTTCAATTTACAACCAACTAACCCAAAAATAATAGGTTAAGATTCAACATCCAACTCCAATATGTTCTCGAAATTACTATTTAACTTTTAAAAAGATTTCTCAAGCTTTTAAATTAATTTTCGAATCAGTAATTGTGTCTCAAATATTAGTTCAACAAATCAAATCCATTTTGGTGGTCAAAATTAGATTTTTAACAAGGTTAAATGTGTGGGTTTAAATTTCGAATTTAATTTTGTGAGAAATTTGGAGTGGGTGTTATTTGGACTTGTTAGAAATAGTATAAGGAGGTTGTATGTAAAATTTGAAGTCATTTAATGGAGATTTGGACTGGTTTTGAACAAGAATTGCAACTGAAAATCGTGGAAGAATTTCGTCTACAGGGGCTTGTATAAAGGTGTATAAAAGTGTATAATAGTGTATAAGATGTGTTTATACACTCATATACATTATTATACAAGATTATACATAATTATATAAAAAATTGACTTCGTCTTCTTCCTTGCGTCTTTTCTGAAATTTAACTCAAATCTTGCTCAAATCTACTTCAAATTTAAATTTTGAACTCCTTTTGATATTTTCAATCAATTGGAATAACATCCAATCCAAACAACTGACAAACTCAAAAAATCCTATTTTCGAAAGCAAAGCTTTGAATGGCCTTCAACGGTGGACTTCTACTCTTCAATTTTCTTGCATTGCAACCAGATGACACATGGGGAGAAGCAAAAAATACACGGCCTCTTGAAGCATATGTAGAAGATGTGAGAAGAAGAGAGAGTGAAAGCAATGGTTGTGAGAATACAGATTTAACTCCATAGCTTTTAGAAGCAATGGTTGTAAGAACATAACTTTTGATTTTGCAAGTGCTTTCAAAATATGTACAATATGGGCTAGGTCGGGTAAAACATAAAAACATGAGTCATTTTTGTTATGGTGTGAAGTCACGTGTATTTTCTTGTAATTTTTTCAAACATTTAACGTGGTTCGGTCAATTGACCTACGTCCTCGAGCGGAGATGAGCAATCCACTATATAAAAGAGAGTACAAAATTTCGAGAGAACAACCTCACAAAGAAGCAAACACAAGTGACAACACTAACACTTGTCCAGAAAAGTTCTCCCCCTAAACAAGACTCTCAAACCCCTTATGGCTATATTGTAGATGATCCTGAATGAGAAGAAAGTTTCACGACCCCAAATCACTAGTGCCGTGATGGCGCCTATAGTGATACTAGGCAAGCCGACAACTCACACAAACCAACATCTTAAATTCAAATATACTGAAATAGTAAAAAAAATCTCATAAAAGCTGGATGGAAATGCCACAACTCAATATAGAATTTCCCTCCGGGTGTCACAGAGTACATAAGCATCTATACAATAATACGGTCTGACAACTGAAACACTGCCTAGGAAAGTAAAACAATATAAACAAAACTAAAAGATAAAGGAGGAGAGTCAAGATCTGTGGAAGCCAAGGCAGCTACCTCGAAAATCCCTGACTGAAGAAGCTCCAGAAATTAGCAACCGCCATGTTCTAAAATACCTGGATCTGCACACAAAGTCGTGAGTACAACCAACTCAATAAGTAACAAGTCTAAGCTTTGAGCTGACAGCAGTGACGAGCTCGATCAATACAGCCCATATACAGAATTAAGCTGCACGAAAATGACAAAAAATATGATAATAATATATCAAAGAAAACTCATAATCTGCAGGTACCGATACATGAAGGTAGACATATTTCCAGGTTTAACAGTTAAGCTCAACACAGATAAAATATGCCAAGTCTGAATGATATGAGGAATATGACATCCTATATCTACATGCCAATATGCATATCGTATGTGATGTAACACAATGAAAGCCTCGCGTACTCATGCTCTTAGATTACTCAACCTGACTGTCTCAATTCTACCCCACGCTCAATCATTTAGTACTATATGATACCCACTGCAGCGTGCAGCCCGATCCCATCATGAATCAATAAAAACTACACTCACTATGGGTGTGCAGAATTTGGAGGCGCGAATCCTGCCCAAGCGCTAATAAAACCTGCTGCGGACAGCTCGATCCCATCGTGGATCAATAATACCTGCTGCGGTATGCATCCCGATCCCATCATGAATTAATAGTACCCGCCGCAGTGTGCATCCCATTCCCATCAATATCACTTACAAATAGGCCATCGGCCTCACTCAGTCATCAATCTCTCCAGTCTCTCGGGCTCACAACACTCATGCCAAGCAGCCCAAATCAATGATACATCATGTGACAATGTACGATAACAGAGAATAAGATATAATATACAATGATGAATATGACTGAGCACATAATTGCAGTTAAGAAAATAACTCAAAAGTAAAGAACGACCACTGTGGGTCCCAATAGCACCAGCATATAGCCTAAACATGATTTCTAACATAAATCACAGCTCAAGTGCTCTAATACATAGAGTACAGTAATAATATTCAAATAAGATAACTATACAGTTCCACATAATCGACTGAACCACAATTACTACGGTGCACGCCCGCACGCCGGTCACCTAGCATGCGCGTCACCTCAACACCGATCACATAGCATGTAATTTCAGGGATTCATACCCTCATAACTAAGTTTAGAAATGTTACTTACCTCAAACCGTGTGAATCTCTACTCCATAAGCCCTTGCCTCGCGAATCAGCCTCTGACACCGCAAATCTAGCCACAAACAATTCGATACAATCAACTCAAGCTATTGGAATCAATTTTATATGAAAATGCTAAGTTCTTAATTAAAAGTCAAAAAGTCAACACAAAAAGTCAACCTCGGACCCACTCGGAATCCAATAAAATTTATAAAATCCGAACACTCAATCAACCATGAGTCCAACCATACAAAATTTCTCAAATCTGACATCAAAATGCTGCTCAAATTCCCAAAATTTGGCCTAAGAAGTTTCTTCATTTTCCCCCAAATTTTAAACCCAAAACACTAATTAAACGATGAAAACAATGATATATTCATGTGAAATAACCAAAACCGAGTTAGAATAACTTACCCCAATCGCTCCCTTGAAAATCTCTCCAAGAATCGCCTCAATCCGAGCTCCCAAAATCTAATTGTGAAATTTTACTCTAACCCTTGTTTTTGAAAATTTAAGTTGGTCCAGATGCCTTTCTTCGCGATCGCGGGAAATGCTTCGCGATCACGAAGCACAAATTCACAGGCTATCCAAATTACACTACGTGAATGCGATATCCCACGCACGAACGCGATACATAATTCTACAGACCTACGTGATTGCGGCCATATTCACGTGATCTCGAAGAACAACCTCGTGTGAACCCAACTGGCTTACTTCCTTGTACGCGAACACGGCTCACTGCATGCGTTTGCGAAGCACAGGATTCTCAACCTACGCGATCGCGTCCATCACTATGCGAACGCGGAGAGGGAAAATTCAAAAGCCCTCAAAGACCCTTCGTGATCACGGACCTATCCACGCAATCGCATAGAAGGAAACCAAAACACACAACACCAACAGGCTTCGACAATCTTCAACGTCCCATTTCACTCTGTTAACCATCCGTAACCATCGAGGCCCCCGGGTACTTAATCCAGCATACCAACAAGTCCTAAAACATCATACGAACTCGCTCGAAGCGTCAAATCACATCAAACAATACTAAAACCACGACTCGCGCATCGATTCAAGCCTAATGAACTTACCAATTTCTAACTTCTGCATTCGATGTCGAAACCTCTCAAATCAATTCCGATTGAGCTCAAATTTTGCACACAAGTCATAAATGACACAACGGACCTACTCCAACTTCTGGAACCAAAATCTGAGCTCAGCAACCACAAAGTCAACTCTCAGTCAAACCTCTCAGCTCTCCAAACTTCCATTTTTCCACTTTTGCCGATTCAAGCCAAAATCAATTACGGACCTCTAAATTACTATCCAGACACTCTCCTAAGACAAAATTCACCCTACGGAGCTATCAGAACTATTAAAGCTCCATTCTGGAGTCGTTTACGCACAAGTCAATATTCGGTCAACTCTTTCAACTTAAGCTTCCAACCTCGGGACTAAGTGTCCCAACTCATTCCGAAACATCCCCGGAATCAAACCAACTACCTCGGAAAGTCACATATCAAAAAATGAGCATAGAATAGGGAGTAACTAGGGGTACGGGGCTACAACACCCAAATGACCGATCGGGTCGTTACATCCTCCCCCTCTTAAACAAACGTTCGTCCTCGAATGGGTCTAGAAACATACTTGGAGTCTCAAATAGGTGTGGATATATGCTCCGCATCTCCCGTTCGGTCTCCCAAGTAGCCTCCTCAAGTGGCTGACATCTCCACAGCACCTTCACTGAAGCTAGTTTGACCGCAACTTTCGAACCTACCGATCCAGAATGGCCACTGGCTCTACATTATAAGTCAAATCACCATCCAACTAAAATGTGCTGAAGTCCAAAACATGATACAGATCGCCAACATACTTCCGGAGCATAGAAACATGAAACACTAGGTGAACACTTGATAGACTAGGCGGCAATGTAAGCTTGTAAGCTACCTCTCTAATCCTATCAAGCACCTCAAAGAGCCCAATATACCGAGGGCTCAACTTGCCCTTCTTCTCGAACCTCATAACACCCTTCATGGGTGAAACCTTGAGTAGTAACTTCTCCCTCACCATATAAGCAACATCGCATACCTTTCGGTCGACATAACTCTTCTTTCTAGACTGCGTCTTGCGAAGCCAATCCTGAACTAATTTAACCTTGTCCAAAGCATCCTGAACTAAGTCAGTACCCAATAGCTTAGCCTCACCTGGCTCAAACCAACCCACCAGAGATCGATACCGTATCCTATACAAAGCCTCATACGGAGCCATCTGAATGCGCTATTGGTAGCTGTTGTTGTAGGCAAACTCGACAAGCGGCAGAAACTGATCCCAAGAACCCCCAAAATCTATGACATAAGAGCGTAGCATATCCTTCAATATCTAAATAGTGTGCTCGGACTGTCCGTTCATCTGAGGACAGAATGATGTACTCAACTCAACCTGTGTGCCCAACTCTCGCTGCAATGCTCTCTAAAATTGCGATGTAAACTGCGTGCGCCGATCTAAAATGATGGACACTGGCACACCGTGAAGGTGAAAAATCTCGCAAATGTAGATCTCAGCCAACCACTCCTAAGAATAAGTAGTCCCAACTGGAATGATATGCGCGGACTTGGTCAACCGACCCATAATCACCCAAATAAAATTAAATTTGCTTGAAGTCCGTGGGAGCCTAACTACAAAATCCATGGTGATATGTTCCCATTTCCAATCTGGAATCTCAAGCCTCTATAGCAATCCGCCCAGTCTCTGATGCTCATACTTCACCTGCTGACAATTTAGGCACATAACTACAAATCCCACTATGTCTTTCTTAATTCTCCTCCACCAATAGTGTTGCCTCAAGTCCTGACATATCTTTGCTGCACCCGGGTGAATGGAATACCGCAAACTGTGGGCCTCCTCAAGAATCAAATCACGTAGCCCATCAACATTGGGTACACAATTCGACCCTGCATCCTCAACACCCCATCATCCCCAATAGTAACATCCTTGGCGTCACCGTGCTGAACCGTGTCCTTAAGGACAAGCAAATAGGGATTATCATACTGATGCTCTCTGATACGATCATATAAGGAAGACCGAGAAACCACACAAGCTAGAACCTGACTGGTATCCGAAACATCTAATCTCACAAAATGGTTGGCCAAGGCCTGTCAGCTGCAAGCGGTCTCTCACCAACAGGAATAAATGCAAGGCTGCCCATACTCACTGCCTTTCTACTCAAGGCATCGACCACCATATTGGCATTCCCGGGATGATACAAATGGTAATATCATAGTCATTTAGCAGCCATCTCCGTTGTCTCAAATTTAGATCCTTTTGTTTGAATAAGTGCTGGAAGCTCGGATAATATGTAAATACTTCACAAGACACACCTTAGAGATAGTGCCTCAAAATCTTCAATGCATGAACAATGGGTGCCAACTCCAAATCATGAACCGGGTAGTTCTTCTCATGGGGCTTCAACTGGCTCGAAGCATAAGCAATCACTCTACCCTCCTACATCAAGACACACCCAATACCAATTGAAGAAACATCATAATACATTATACAAGAGCCTGACACTAAAGGCGAAACTAGACCTGGAGTTGTGGTCAAGGCAGTCTTGAGCTTCTGAAAGCTCTTCTCACACTCATCCGACCACCTGAATGGAGCACCCTTCTGGGTCAATCTGGTCAAAGGCGCTGCAATGGATGAGAAACCCTCTACAAAGCGATGATAATATCCGGCCAAGCCGAGAAAACTCCGAATCTCAGTAGTTGAGGACGGTCTGGGCCAACTCTGAACTGCCTCTATCTTCTTTGGATCCACCTTAATCCCCTCACTAGACACCATGTGCCCCAATAACACCACCGAACTAAGCCAAAACTCACACTTGGAACTTGGCATAAACCTTCTCCTCCCTCAACCTCTGAAGTACAATCCTCAAATGATGCGCATGCTCCTCTTAGCTGCGTAAGTACACTAGGATATTATCAATGAATACTATGACAAACGAATCAAGATATGGCTCAAATACATTGTTCATCAGATGCATAAATATTGTTAGGGCGTTGGTCAGCCCAAAAGACATCACAAGGAACTCAAAGTGACCATAGCGGGTCTTGACTGCCGTCTTCAAAATATGCGAGTCCCGAATCTTCAACTGGTGATACCCAGACCTCAAATCAATCTTAGAGAACACCCCCGTTCCCTGAAGCTGGTCAAATAGATCATCAGTGTGCGACAAAGGATACTTATTCTTAATTGTAACTTTGTTTAACTGCCTATAGTCGATGCACATCCGCGTAGTACCATCCTTCTTCTTCATAAACAGAACCGGTGCACCCCAAGGCAACACACTAGGCCTAATAAACCCATTATCAAGAAGTTCCTGAAGTTGTTCTTTCAATTCCTTCACCTCTGCCGGTGCCATACGTTACGGGGGAATAGAAATGGGCTGAGTGCCCGGCACTAAGTCAATACAAATATCAATATCCCTGTCGGGTAGCATGACCGTGCAGGTCTGCAAGAAACATATCCGGAAAGCCTCGCACTATCGCAACAGAATCAATAGCAGGGGTATCAGCACCAACATCCCTCACAAAGGCCAAATATGACAGACACCCCTTCCCAGCCATCTGTTGGGCCTTCAAGTATGAAATCACTCTACTAGGAACATAATCTAGAGAACCTCTCCACTCAATCCTTGGCAACCCCAGTATCGCTAACATCACAGTCTTAGCGTGACAATCCAGAATAGCATGATATGGAGACAACTAATCCACACCTAAAATCACATCGAAATCGACCATACTAAGCAATAAGAGATTAACTCTAGTCTCCAGTCCCCCAATAATCACTACACATGACCGATATATACGATCCACAATAATAGTATCGCCCATCGGTATAGATATATGAACATATGAAACTAAGGACTCACGGGGCACGTCCAAATATTGAGCAAAATAGGATGATACGTACGAATAAGTGGAACCAGGGTCAAATAATATAGAAGCGTCCCTGTGACATACTGAGACAATACCTGTGATCACTATGTCTGAAGCAACGGCCTCTAGCCTGGCAGGAATAGCATAGAATCGAGCCTGACCGCCACCTGATCGGCCTCTCCCTCTAGGGAAACCTCTAGCTGCCTGAGCCCCACCCCGAGCTGGCTGAGTGGGTGGTGAAGTAACTGGTGCGGAAGTCGCAGCCTGACTCTTCAGCTGAACTGGACCTACCGAAAGGAGGGGACAATACTTCTTCACATGACTAAACTCTCTACCCTCAAAACAACCCCGCTCTAACAATGGCAGCAAGTATTGAAGCGGGCCTCGAGAACCAAATAACTGCCAAAGGAACCTGGTGCAGATGAACCCTGAACTGAAGGAGTACGGGATGAACTCTAAGCTAGGAATGCACTAAGATATGACAGTCGCCGCGAGCATTGTATGAATCATGGCTAGCTGATGCGCCACGATGAACCGGGCGAGCCATCTGAGTAGGCCTATAAGGACAACCCCTGCTGTGGTGGGACTGACCCCCAAAAGAAACACCGCTGAAGCCACCCGAACCACGAGGTCTCTTGGCCTCCCTCTCATTAGGCTCTTGACTATGGACCAACTCTGGCCGTCGAGCAATATCAGCCACCTCGTCGAACCTAGCACCTGATGCATTCTCCCGAGTCATAACAAAACGCAACTGATAACTAAGGTCATCAATGAACCTCCTAATCTTCTCCCTCTTAGTGCGAACCAACCAAACCGCGTGATGAGCCAACTCAGAAAATCTCATCTCGTACTGGGTCACAGACATGCCCTCATGTGTAGCTACTCAAACTACCTACGCAACTCTTCTATGCAGGTCGGTGGCACAAACTTCTCCAAAAAAGATAAGGGAGAACTCGGGCCATGAAAGTGGTACAGCACCGACTGGCATGCTCCTCTCATAGGCCTCCCATCATCTGAAGGCAGCCCTCTATAGTCGAAAAGAAGTAAAGGAGACTCCACTAGTCTCCAGAATACCCGTCGTGCGAAGAATCCGTTGGCACCTATCCAAGAAGTCCTGATCCCCTCTGACTCAGCCCCACTGAATGATGGAGGCTTGAGCCTCCCAAATCTCTCTAGTCTCTTCTGCTCCTCATTACTCATAACGAGACCCACCTGCCTGAGCAACTGCAATCGGCTGGGCTGGTAGTACCCCCGGTGTCTGAAGTCCCTGCTTCACCTGCTCTAGAGTGAGGGCTACGGGAGTCTGAGTACCTCCCCTGGCTTGAGAAGTGGCTGGTGCGGCCTGAACTGAAACCGCTTGAGCAAGGCTAGTGCAAACAGTCAATATCTGGGCCAAATCCTCCTGAAGGCCTGGAATCACAATAGGCACAGCTAGTTCCTGAGCTGGCCCCACCGGCTCAATCACATCTAGAATCTGCTCCGGAGCTGGAGCAACTGGTGGGTCTACAGGTGCTGCTCTAAGTGCTGTACAAGCTGCACCTCAGCCTCTACCACGACCCTGGCCTCTCGTGGCCCTAGCTGGTGATACTGGTGGTCGTCCGCCCGATCTGAAACACTGCCTAGGAAAGTAGAAATGTATAAACAAAACTAAAAGATAAAGGAGCAGAGTCAAGCGGACGCTAAGGTAGCTACATCAAAAATCTCCGACTGAAGAAGCTCCATAAATCAGCAACCGCCATGTCTAGAAATACCTGGATCTGCACATGAAGTGCAACGTGTAGCGTGAGTACAGCCAACTCAATAAATAATAAGTCTGACCTTTGGGCTGACAGCAGTGACGAGCTCAATCAATACAGTCCATTATACAGAATTAAGTAGTACGTAAATGACAGAAAATATGATAATAATATATCAAAGAAAACTCATAATCTGCAGGTACCAGTACAGGAATGTAGACATGTTTCCGGGTTTAGCAATTAAGCTCAACCCAGATAAAATATGCCAAGTCTAAATGATATGAGGAATATGACATCTCCATATCTACATGCCAATATGCATATTGTATGTGATGCAACACAACAAAAGCCTCGGGTACTCACACTCTCAGAGTACTCAACCTAACTGTCTCAATTCTCACACACCACACTCAATCATTCAGCATTGTACGATACTTGCTGCGGCGTGCAGCCCGATCCTATCATGAATCAATAGAAACTATGCCCACTGTGGGTATGCAGACTCCGGAGGAGCGAATCCTGCCCAAGCGCTAATAAACCTGCTGTGGCGTACAGTCCGATCCATCATGAATTAATAATACATGCTGCAGCATGCAACCCGATTCCATCATGAATAAATAGTGCATGTTGCGGCATTCAGCCCATTCCTATCAATATCACCCACAAATAGGCCCTCGGCCTCACTCAGTCATCAATCTCTCCAGTCTCTCGGGCTCACAACACTCATGCCAAGCAGCCCAATCAATGATACTTGATGTGACAATGTATAACAACATAGAGTGAGATATGATATGTAATGATGAATGCGACTGAGTACATACCTACAATTAAGCAAATAACTCAACAGCGAAGAACGATCACTACGGGTCCCAATAGAAACAACACATAGCCTAAACATGATTTCTAACGTAAATCACAGCTCAAGTGCTCTAACACATAGAGTACAGTAATAATATTCAGATAATATAACTACACAGTTCCACGGAATCGACTGAATCACAATTACTATGGTGCACGCCCTCACGCCCGTCACCTAACATGCGCGTCGCCTTAACACCGATCACATAACATGTAATTTCAGGGATTCATACCCTCAAAACCAAGTTTAGAAGTGTTACTTACCTCAAACCGTGCGAATCTCTACTCCAATAAGCCCTTACCTCGCGAATCGGCCTTCGAATGTCTCGAATCCAACCACAAATAATTCGATACAATCAACTCAAGCTATTGGAATCAATTCCATATGAAAATGGGAAGTTCTTAATAAAAATGAAAAAACGTTAACCCCGGGCCCACGTCTCGAAATCCAATAAAAGTTATAAAATCCGAACACCGAATCAACGAGTCCAACCATACTAAAATTACTCAAATTCGACATCAAAATGTCGTTCAAATCCCTAAAATTCGTCCTAAGAAGTTTCTCCATCTTCCCCAAAATTTTCAACCCAAAGCACTAATTAAATGATGAAAAATGATATATTCATGTTATTTAACCAAAACCGAGTTAGAATCACTTATCCCAATCACTCACTTGAAAATCTCTCCAAGAATCGCTCAATCCGAGCTCCCAAAATCAAATTGTGAAATTTTACTCTAACCCTCGTTATTGAAATATTTAAGTCTGCCCAGATGCCCTTCTTCGCGATCGGGGGAAATGCTTCGTGATTGCTAAGCACAAAATTCACAGGCTGCCCAAACTACACTACGCAAACGCGGCATCCCACGCGCGAACGAGATACATAGTTCCATAGACCTACGCGATCGCGGTCATATTCACTCGTTCGCGAAGAACAACCTCGCGTGACCCGCTGCCTCACTTCCTTCTATGCAAACGCAACTCACTGCATGCGTTCGCAAGGCACAAGCTTCTCAACCTACACAATCGCGTCCATCACTATGCGAACGCGAGAGGGAAAAATTCCACAACCCTCAAAGACCCTTCGCGGTCGCGGACCTATCCACGTGATCGCATAGAAGGAAACCAAAACACATAACACGAGCAGGCTTCAACAATCTTCAAAGTCCGATTTCACTCCGTTAACCATCCGAAATTCACCCGAGGCTCCCCGGGACCTCAATCCAACATACCAACAAGTTGTGAAATATCATATGAACTCGCTCGAAGCGTCAAATCACATCAAACAACACTAAAACCACGAATCGTGCATCAATTCAAGCTTAATGAACTTATGAATTTCTAACTTCTACATTTGATGCCGAAACCTATCAAATCAAGTCCGATTGACTTCAAATTTTGCACACAAGTCATAAATAACAAAACGGACCTACTCCAACTTCCGGAACCAAATCCGAGCTCGGTAACCACAAAGTCAACTCTCGGTCAAACCTCTCAACTCTCCAAACTTCTATTTTTCCAATTTTCGCCAATTCAAGCCAAAATCAACTACGGAACTCCAAATCACTATCCGGACGTACTTCTAAGTCCAAAATCATCCTACAGAGCTATAGGAACCATCAAAACTCCATTCCGGAGTCGTTTACACACAAGTCAACATCTTGTCAACTCTTTCAACTTAAGCTTCCAACCTTGAGACTAAGTGTCCCTACTCATTCCGAAACATTCTCGTAACCAAAGCAACTACCACAGCAAGTCATATCAAAAATTGAGCATAGAATAGGCAGTAAATGGGGAAACGGGGTTACAATACTCAAAACGGCCGGCCGAGTCATTACAGAAAGTATCCTTCATTTATAGAAGTACATAACCTTTTCCTCCAAGAAAAAGGACTAGCCAAATATGAAAGAATTATATTTTCCTTCTCGTAAAAGGAAAAATCAATTATGGCAAATATGTTGCCCTTCCTTCATGAAATAAAAAAATCAAATATGGTAAGAAAAACATGACAAACACCTAACATATATACCGTTGTAAATCTGCTTAATGCCAAAAAAAAAAAGTACTCCATTTTAAAGCCCCCTATAACCGAAAGTTTGAATTGAGCAAACAAATAAATTTCTTATGAATGACATTAATTTTTCTTTTTGCCGAAAAAACTAAAAGGAAAGCTATAAACAACATTCTTCCGTTATTGGTGAGTTTACATGGGAAAAGTAAGAACAGAACACGCCGGGATAATTACCTTGGGAATTACAAGGATTATTTACGTGCACACTTGGTGTTTGGATTACCTAGAAATGAAATGCTAAAAACCATATGGTGGTGTGATTGGTTTGTGCATATCCCGCGCTATTCTCAAGAACGGACTTGCAAAATTTCTCGACACAGAACAAGACTTGTATATAATGGAGTGGGCTCTTTTCTCTTCCTTGCAGCACTGCACGTCTACTCTTCAAACCTCGTTAACAACAAACAAATTCCCAGGTACTCTTTCATATTTTGTTGAATTTCCATTTAAAAAGAAACTTTTTACGCACCAATTGTTCGGCATTTTTGAGTTTCTTACATAAGTTGTAGATTAATCATGTGATGTTTGGCTGTAGGATTTAAAGGAGAGAATAGAGAAGGAACCAATGATCATCACTGCCAGCAGTAACTCTGATTTTCAGGTGCGAATATGAGTTTGCAAATTTTACCAAATTTGGGTTCCTTACTATTCTTTTGCTAGTTTGTAATTCTTGAAGGTAACATTTGCTGAATATTTTAGACTGAGAATCTTCTAGGCACTAGCCATGAGCTAAATACGAGTAAATTTTTTGATAATTTCCATTTTTTGGGCTAATTTATAGAAAATGTAAATCACTCTGTTGTATCTAGCTAGAATTCCTGCTAAAGTAGTAGTACTATATAATTCCACGTCTCAAAATTGTGACCTACTTTTCACTAAAGGAGCAACTACATTGTTTTACCAAGATTTGCGATCAAAAGTTGAATAGATAAATATTTAGTATAAAACCTCCTTACTTAAATCTTAGTATGTAATTTGATGTGAACTAGAATCGAACTTTTTTCCTTCAGACATATTTTACTATGATCCGATGAGAAATGTATCTTGAGCATCAAATTTGCACCTTCAGAAACAATTAAGGCTGTTAGTTATATTATACCTGATCTTAATAAGTGTTGCTACTGTCAGTTTTTGTTCAAGCTCATTAATCGTACAAATCATATTTCCTGACAGATTTCAAAGGAAAATGCAGCAGACACTGGGAACATCATTCTTAACCATGACTTCTCAGATGGGCTGCACTTATGGCGCCCAAATTATGGCTGTGATGCCTTTGTGGTTCCAGCAGGTTCTGGATACCGTAATGGATTAACAACCGCTGTTGTGTCGAAACGTAATCAATATTGGCATGGATTAGAGCAAGACATTACGAGCAGAATATCAGCAGGTTCCACTTATACAGTTTCTGCTTGTGTTGGCGCCTCTGGTACTTTTCAGGGTTGTATTAATGTACTGGCTACACTGAAACTGGTGTATCAAAATTCAAAAACAAGCTTTCTATCCGTTGGAAAGTAAGAATCTGTATCTATTTAGTCTTTCTTACCTTTCATTGTTTAGGAAGCAATAGTCGTGGTGGCTTTTTTGTCTGTGCAGAAAAGCTGTATCAAATGATGGTTGGGGGATGCTAGAAGGTTCATTTTCCCTGTCAGCAATGCCTAAAGAAGTTATATTTTTTATCGAGGGACCACCACCTGGGGCTCACCTTCTTATCAAATCAGTAGTGATCTCATGTTCCAGTTCTACTGCTTGTGATGTAAGTCCAGTGTTGTGTCCATATTCCATCATGTTCTCATGTCAGAAGGATCAATTATGTGTAGTATGTGTTAAATTTAGGGAATATTGGGAGATTACAGTTAAGAATTGTGCCAATTATCGAAAGGACTCCTCCCTTTATTTGGATAGAGTTCTGGCACATCATCTGTTTTTATTGATGATGATAACACCATAGTAAAACTCAATATGGTGATCGCCTAAATGGATGGTCTGCACGAGGCTGCAAGGTTGTTTTGCATGAATCCTGCAGATCAGTGGCGGCTCGATGGAGTACCGGGCCTAAAGCTAAACAGTTATTAGAGGACTTTGGAGGCAAATACCATTAATGCTATTTCTCCCTGAAAAATAGCATAATGTTTGGAACTATGCCATAATGATTATTGACAAAGCATATGGTTGATCACAGGATTTTCTTATCAATATAAAAGTAATTATTTCAAATATACTTATTACATATATAATATGAGTAAAATTTGGGGCCCTATAATTTTTGGGGGCCTAAAGCCTTGGCTTTAATTGCCTTGGAGTTGAGCCGCCTCTGCTACAAAAGATTTGTAGGCAGCTTATTTGTCATTTTGAGTTTCCCACATAAGCTATTTCCCTAATAAAAAAAAGGGCAGCCCGGTGCACTAAGCTCCCGCAATGCGCAGGCCGGACCACAAAGGTCTATTGTACGCAGCCTTACCCTACACTTATGCAAGAGGCTGTTTCCGCGGCTTAAACCCGTGACCTCCTGGTCACATGGCAACAACTTTACCAGTTATACCAAGGCTCCCCTTCAATAAGCTATTTCGCTAATCATGTGAGATTTTGACTGTAGGAATGGAAGGATTTAATGGAGAAGGCACCAATCATCACTGCCTACAATAACTTTGATTCTCAGGTGTGAATGTGGGTTTGCTTTTTTCCCAAGTATGGGTTCGTTATTCTTTTGCTGGTTTTGCTAGTTGGTAATTCTTGAATATGTTAAAATTTCTGAATTCAAGGGATTGTGGAAGGGTTTATGTCATTTTACACTAGAATCTTCGAGGCATGAACCATAAGCTGAAGATCAAAATATGATCAAAAAAATTCTTGAAAATCCCGTAGAGTGGAGAAAACAAAACTTTAAGTGTGACAGTTGTTGGTATAAGGAAACCTTGGCATTGTGAGTGCTTTGTGAGTGAGAGAAGTGGGTTAGGAGAAACATAGGGGCTTTCTGTGCATGAAATGCTTCCATACTAGCGTGGGAGTAGGGGGAGAATTGTCGTATACCCTACACGGCTTTCCCCAAGTATTTTACTAAAGACCTGTTTTCACGCCTCAAATCTGTGACTAGTTGTCATATTGAAGCAAGAATGTTCATATAATACCCCCTGCTCAAAATATTTACTTACTAGACATGTATATTCCCAGCCAAAAATCATAAAATGCATGATAAATACAAATGTTGAATCCCCTTGACTTGAAATAGAAGCTTGATATAGCCTATTTTTGTAAAAGTTGAATCCCCTTAATGAAATCTCTGGCTCCACCACTGAGCAACTCTACTGTTGCGCCAAAACTGGCCTCAAAAGGACATTAGACAAACATTTAGTAAATCCTCCACGCTCTGTATCCTATGTGATTATACGAACCAGGAGCAATTTTTTATTTTTATGTTTTGCTTCTGGCTATTTTACCATGGCTCAGTAAGAAATTTTGCTTGAGCATCAAATCTGCACCTTCTGAAGCAATTGAGACTGCTATATTGTACCTGATCTTAAAGAGTTTGCTGCTATCTGTTAATTGTTCATGCTCATCAATCATACAAGTCATATTTCTAACAGAGTTTGAAGGAATATGGGAAAGACGCTGGGAACATCATCCTTAACCATGACTTTTCATATGGGCTGCACTTATGGCACCCCAATTGCTGTGATGCTTTGTGGTTCCAGCTCGTAATGGATTAGCGGCTGTTGTTACAAATCGTAAGAAATGTTGGCAAGGCTTGGAACAAAACATTACAAGCAGAGTATCAGCAGGTTCCACTTATGTCCTTTCTGCTTGTGTTGGAGCCTCTGGTACTTTTCAAGGTTCTGTTGAAGTCCTCGCTACATTAAAGCTACTGTATCAAAATTCAGAAACAATCTATATGTCTGTTGGGAAGTAAGAATCTGTATCTATCTTGTCTTTGTTACCTTTCATTGCTTAGGAAGCGCTTGTCATGGTAGTGTTTTATTCTATACACAAAATCTACTTCGAAGGAGTGTTGGGAGATATTAGAAGGTTCGTTTTCTCTGTCATCTATGCCTGATCAAGTTATATTTTATCTCGAGGGATCTCCAGCTGGAGCTGACCTTCTCATAAAGTCCGTAGTGATCACATGTCCCAGTTCTAATGCTTCTGATGTAAGTCCAATGCTATGTCCTTTTTTTCCTCCTTTTTGGCTTTGCGTATGACGACATGATATGGACAAAAGGATTTGAGGCCCAATCTTCCACATAAAATAAGTGCTATAGGTTATGCTGCTTAAGCTAACTATATGGCTGTTGAACTGTTTCTTTGGTTTACTCATTAAATACCCTCATGATTCTCCGACCATTAATTATTTCTCATTGAAAGGCAGTTGAAACATTCTATTTCATTATTCATCTTTTAGGATGCTGGTTTTGGGGTTAACATAATCACAAATACAAATCTGACTGATGGCACAAATGGCTGGTTCCCACTTGAAAATGGTACAATGAGTGTGCAAACAGGATCACCGCTAATAATTCCTCCAATGGCTAGAGATTCACATTCTGGTGACCGATCGTACTCAAAACTGGATGGGTCCTGCTCAGATGATCACAGATAAAGTAAAACTCTATTTACCATATCAAGTATCTGCATGGGTTAAAATTGGACAAGCATCAGGACCTCAAAGGGTAAAAGTTGCTCTTGCAGTAGATGGTCAATGGGTGAATGGGGGCCAAGTTGAGATCAGTGATGGAAAATGGCATGAAATTGGAGGATCTTTTAGAATTGCGAAACAACCAGCTGAAGTTATGGTTTGTATTCAAGGTCCTGCTGCCGGTGTTGACCTAATGGTTGCTGGACTTCAAATTTTTCCAGTTGACAGTCGTGCACAGTTTAGTCACTTGAAGAACCAAACCGCAAAGGTACATAATAATGTCGTCATGGTATTTTCACTTATGTGTTAAAGTAATTATCATCAATTGTTTTGAGGTGTTTCATCAGTGAAATAGTTCCCATTTTACTTTTGCTGCGCTGCTTTTGAAAACATATCAACAAGATTTTCTTTTTAACATCAGAGAAGTTTTAAACACTTGGCATTGCAGCCATCAGAAATGGATTTCCTGTATGTTTCTTTGCTCAGTTTATTAAATGTTCATTACGAAGACTCCTTGTTGTGGATTTTCTTCATAGATACGCAAGCGAGGCGTCATCTTGAAATTCTCAGGCTTAGACTCAGGCAATTTGCTTGGCACATTTGTTACAGTTAGACAAGAAAAAAACAGCTTCCCCTTTGGATCAGCAATAAACAGAACATACTTGGACAATGAAGACTTCAACGATTTCTTCGTCAAGAATATTAATTGGGCGGTGCTCGCTAATGAGCTGAAATGGTTCTGGACAGAACCACAGCAAGGGAACTTCAACTATAAAGATGGAAACGATTTTCTCGTTGAGAATTGCAGTGACACACTATCTTCCCCTTTTGAGCATATTCTTGATCTTCAAGAGCGAGATGCACCTGTTGGAGGAATAGGAATTCAGGGACGTATTGACACTCCTGTTGGACCCATTGTATGTTCCGCTCTGGACAAACTTGGTATTCTTGGACTTCCAATCTGGTTCAATGAAGTCAATGTTTCTTCTAACAACGAATATGTTAGAGCTGATGATCTAGAAGTTCTTCTTCGCGAAGCTTATGCTCACCCTGCTGTTGAAGGTATAATGTTGCGAGGAATGTGGGAGATGTTTATGTGTCGGCCAAATGCACATTTAGTGAATGCAGAAGGTGACCTTAATGAAGCTGGAAAAAGATACCTTGCTCTTAAGCGCGAGTGGTTATCCCATGTTCATGGTCATATTGATGAACAAGGGCAATTCTGCTTTAGCGGATTCCACGGCTCCTATGAAGTTGACGTCATTACTGGTTCTAAGAAAATTACCAAGAATTTTGTGGTTGACAAGGGTGTCGATGCACTGGTGATTTCCATCGATATGTAGTTCTTGTTTTGACTCAGTATCTCTCCTATAGTATGACCATGCGTTGTGCAAAGGTTGTACTCTTGCCTTCTATCGTATGTTCTGAGAAAAGCTTCATGTCATTATTTTGGAGTAACTGGAAATGAATTAATTCATCAGTATTACCCTGTTAGACATTTGTTTTAAAATGAAATCCCAATCACTCAGAATGTAAGTGAACCATGTGTTATAGTACAAATCCTAATATTGTAATGTGCAACATACTTTTAAAGGGAATCCTAACATTGCTCGAAATATTACTATGACATGTTTCAAAGAAACACATCAAATATGAACTATTCGAAAGATTGAAGTGAATGTGCTCAATCTTAACTGCCTGGAGTTGATTCGTATATATGGAGCCTTAATGCATCATCGTCTTAGATGAGGCCTGTGGGGTAGAAATGACACCAGGTGGCCACTCTAAAGAGTTGTTATTTAGGAATTAGCCAATGCAATAAGTACGAGCTAATCCTTCAATAGCATCTTTGAGAATCGCTATATGTGCAATTGCCTACATAGGGCCAAAATCATTGGAGTATTTTCAAGGGTAGATTTTAAAAATAGCTAGATTTACAATTGGTCGTTCAAAAATAGCCCAATTTCAAAAGTAATCGAAATTTAGCCACTTTTTGTATAAATATAAATCTGAGCGAAAACACTGTTCAAAACCCGGAAAATACTCCAGTATATTATGCTGGAGTTCCAGCATAAGTATACTTGAACTCCAGCATATTATACTGGAGTTCCAGAATAAGTATGCTGGAACTCCAGCATAATATGACGGAGTTCCAGCATAAGTACACTAAACTCCAGCATAATATACTGGAGTTCCAGCAAGTATATTGGTCCAGTATAATATACTGGAGTTTGGAGCACCGGTGCTCCAGTCTCCAGTATATTATACTGGAGCCAGCAAAGTATACCGGTCCAGCATAATATGCTGGAGTTCATACACAAGTGCACCGAACTCCAGTATATTATGCTGGACCGGTCTCTATTGCAGCAAAATAGTGGCTATTTTTCATTGACTTGGCAAACGCTGGCTATTTTTGATTGACCAGTCCGAAAACTGGCTATACCGTGCTATTTTTACTATTTTCAAGCACAAGGTCTAGAGATGTTTTGCCATTCTTTTTGTATAGCCCAATGTCCAAGTATATATATTTTCACTTGGGCCGAGTTCCATAGACCTTGGTGCTCCGGAATAAGATGGACACTTTTTTAGGTTGAGTAAAAAAAAGAAAAGGTAAAAGATGAAAATTGGGTCTGTAGAAAACAAGACAAGACACTTGGAGGTGAACAGCTAAAAAGATTGTTGCCAAAGAATAAATGTGATGACCAAAAAGAAATAGTACAGATTGGGGGGGAGGGGGGGTATAGAGTTCTAGGGTTGGGGGTAGTGCCACTATCTAATCAAGTCAAATTAGAATTACTGTGATCACGTAAGCATGGTCCATAACGTCCTAATAAACGCTGGAATTAGTCCATATTAATATTTAATTTAATACTACTAGAAGACTACAAAGGTCCAAAATGAAATTAATCATATGGGTAATCTTTACATCCAACCGAACTTTTTTATATGTATCTTTGTCAATTCCATCCTTTAGAGTCATTTAATTTTGTTCATTGAATTTATATTAATATTTAAAAATATATTCAAGTATGAGATAGACGAAGTAGATTGTACCGAACTTGCTACATCTGTCGATTCATAATTTATTTATAATACACACCAAGTTTTCCTCGAACCCTCATCTCAACTTCTTGCCAGACATGTGAAGTATATATAGATACTTAGTTTACATCTATAATTATATAAAAGGCAGTAAATGCATTAATATCTAGAGGAGGAGTAATTTGGATAGCATTTGCGTTACCTTTGTTTCCCAGAACAATTAAATATTGAATAATTAATTTCTATTAATAATATTATCTACAATAACAACATAACATGCTCAGTGTTGTATGGGTCAAAATCTGACCACACGTGGATTAGCGCTAAAAGGAATTGTAAGGGGTCGACTAAGCCGTGGTCGTACCCACAAGGCATAATAACGACGAGTACATCGGCCACCGCCGAGCCGAGCCATCGAAAAGCCTGTACGGCAAAGTAAAAGCGAGGTAAAGTACAATCAAGGGATGAAGGCATTTTGGCTAAGGACCACTGGACAAAAGGGAATGCTGATAATATATATATATATANTATATATATATATATATATATATATATATATATATATATATATATATATATATATATATATATATATATATATAAAGAGAGAGAGAGAGAGAGAGAGAGAGAGAAGGTAAGAAGACAAGAGAAAGGGGCGCCTCCTTCTCCTAGAGAGAGAAGAGGTGAAGAAAACCAAGAAAAGGTTTAGATAGTGAATACAAATCTCTGTAATCGTGATTATTGAATCAACAAAGATAGATCTCATCATTGTCGATGGCATTCCATCTCTTCCATCTTTATCATTATATCACAGGATAATATGTCAAAAATGTAAGCCTATCATCTATATTTGATATCTCCTATGATTCCAGAAAGTTTATAAGCGTGATTATATCTTATTCTCTTATTCAATGTGCTTAGATCTAGAGTTAATTATCCTTGGCTAAGATTTATCCTCTATTTTCTTCATTAATTAGTTTAGCAAAAGGTTTAACACTTTTTGGTCAAACAATTTGGCGCCGTCTGTGGGAATTTCTTAGCCAAATTTTTAGTTTCCTTTAGATCTAAAACCAGCTAAGTATCACTTCCACGCTGTCATAGCCTCACCAACTCGAAAAAGTGATCGATAAGCTTTTGGGATAACCAAATCAATCTGGGTCAGATCTCTACATGAAATCGAAATTATGTCCGATGTCTATGCAAAACCCATGCCTCATCTGTAGCGTGGGTTTGGCACGTCATATGCATGTTCAAAGTAGGATCACGGTCACTACGCACTTAGAACGACCGAAATAATATTTAACGTATTTACTTTATATATCGGCCTGTACTTCCTCCTCTTAGGAAGGTACGGTGGCCTGCCGTGTGATTCTTTGAAATAACGGGTATATCTTGCCTTATTTTCATACCCACACGCACTATGTGATTTATGAACAAGTATGACATGTTTCCCTCATTGTTTGCGCATATCGGACGGGATCGGATTGGGACTCGGTCTCGAGATCCCAACGGGTAAAGTAAGTTCAGCCCACGAAAAGCCTAGACGCGACTAACAACGAAGCCAAACACGGCTGCCAGATCTGAAACCGCCATTCGAGTACAGGGCGAAGCAAGTAACCCTACAGCGCCCTTCCCCCTTTCACCGACTTACCAGGCCAAGGTAACAGGCAATTTCATTTGGGTTTAACTTATCATACTCTCTTTTGGGTTCAAAACAGGAACACGAGCATTCTCACACGCGAACAAGGAACGAACACCACCAAACACACCAGGAAAATGTTCCATACCGTACCATCTCGCAAGCAATGACCGAGCAAAGCCCTCTGCGCCGTACCGTACTACAAATAACAGAAATGGCTCAGAACAGGCCGACATTCTTAAGAAACAATCTCCGGAACCGGGAACTGAGATGGGTACATGAAACGCACGATACTCTCCAATAGAAGCAAAATTAAACAAACCGGGACGCGACGCACAATACTCTCCAATGAAAGCAAAATTAAACATACCGGGACTCGCCCCAACGCACAGTACTCTCCAATGAAAGCAAAATTAAACAAACCGGGACTTACCCCGACGCACAGTACTCTCCAATGAAAGCAAAATTAAGCAAACTAGGACTCACCCCGACGCAAGCATAAACAATGCGGCAACGAGTAATGTTCTCCAATAAGAGTAATGCAACGGGTTATGATTCGACCTTGCTCGAATTAACACCCTACGGCCATCGACCATCGCCAAACGGGTCACATTTTGCTCTCGCTAGAATTAACACCCCTACGGCCATCGGCCATCGCCAAACGGGTCACAATTCGATCTCGCTCGAATTAACACCCCTACGGCCATCGTCCATCGCCAAACGGGTCACGATTCGATCTCGCTCGAATTAACGCCCTTACAGACATCGGCCATGGCCAAACGGGTTACAATTCATCCTTGCTCAAGTTAACACCCTTACGGCCATCGGCCATCACCAAATGAAAGAAAAGTTCGACCTCGCTCGAATATACAAAGCAAAATTGACTTTGCCCAAGTTGGCAACTCCAAGTTCGACCTCACCCGAATATATGTCAAAATTGACTTTGCCCAAGTTGGCAACTCCAAGTTCGACCTCGCTCGAATATATAAAGCAAAACTGACTTCGCCCAAATTGGTAAGTCTAAATTCGACCTCACTCGAATATATAAGTCAGAAGGGACTTCGCTCAAATTGGTAAGTCTAAATTCGACCTCGCTCGAATATACAAGTCAAAACTGACTTCGCCCAAGTTGGCAGGTCTGGATTCGACCTCGTTCGAATAGACAAATCAAGGTTGATTCCGCCCAAGTTGTCAAATCAGAAGTCAACCTCGCCCGAACTTGCAGATCCAAAGTGACTTCATTTGAACTCACGAAACGAGATCCGACTTGCTCGAATCAAGCGAACTAGATCCGCCCTCATCGGAATTCCCAATTAAAAGATGAGGGACTCATCACGGAGAAATCCAGAGATCCTCTTCCTAAGAAAGAAAAGACAAAAAAAGGGGAGAGAAGGAGAAAGAAGTCAAAGGATACACAAACAAAGGCGAAGAAACTATTTTATTCAAATGTACGTGCGCAACAGCCGCGCCTTACAAAAGGCCAAAAAATAGGAAAATAAATAGCAAAAGAACAAAAAAAAAAGTTAAGTACAAAAGTTGCAACGAAGTTTCACTCAGCGTCATCTCCACCGCCGCTCTCCCCAACATCATCATCATCAGAAGGAAGTCCATCCTCAATCTCAGCACCCTCACCAGCCTCCGGTGTCGCAGGGTCATAACCACAGGCAAGACGAGCCTCGCGTGCCTTCACCCGAGCAATTTGAAAGGCGGCCTCAGAAACGCCCCCCGCCTCCCACAAACCCTTGTATATATCACGTTGGGCCTCAACATGGACCCATAGCTCATACAGACGGCAGGGAACAGTAGCCGAGGTAGACTCTTGAGGGGGAGTTTGAGCCAATAATTGCGCCTTCTCGGCCTCAAGACCCGCAATTCGGTCTCTCAATCTCGAAGCATCACGATCAAGTTCACCAATCCGCTCCTCGAATCGTGCCTCCCTCAGCGTGGCCGTCACCCTCTCAGATTCCTGCTCAGACTTGAGGACGCGGATAATGTCATCTAGAGTCGCCGCCCTTGCCAAAGCCGACACTCGAGCACCCTCGACTCTCTCCAACTCAGTCACTTTCTTTTCTAGCTCGGCCACCTTCTCCATCCATTCTACACTAAGAGCGTTAACTCTAGTAGCATTTTGCTCAAGCTCAGCTTGTGAAGACAGCACCTTTACCTGAAGGTCCTCACATTCCGCGGCAACCCCTTTGCCAACCTTGAGTTCCTCATCTTTGGCGTGAAGTAGCTCCTCAAGCTCACTGCATCTGTGGATAGACCGCATCAGTTCCTCATCTCTTTTCTCCAACTCCTCTCTAGCGGACTGGGTGTAGCGCCCACTCTAAGATGCTCGTGCATCTCACGGCACCTGTTGCGATACCGCCGATACTTCTCAGTCATTTTCAAAAAAACATCGGCCCGCGTCTCAGCCCTACGAGCGCTCTCAATCTCCAACACGTAAGTCTAAAAAAAGGAGAGAGAGGAGATAAACAGTGGGTAAAGACGAAGGTCACAAAATAAAGAAAACAAGAGGGAACTCACCCTTAGGGCCATCGCGGCCACACCGCGTGATAACCGAGAATCACTGACCTCCTATAGAGATCCGCTTTCAGCGGTGGAGCATAGAAGATTGAACTGTGGCACCAAATCCACCGTGTCCTGCAACAGGTTGAAATCCCACGGAATTTCGAGTATGCGCGAAGGGCCTTCCGTCCTAACCTTAGTTCTAGTAAAGCCCTCCTCGAACATCCTCATGTCCTCAGGGTCAATGTCGGAGTCGGATTCATAATCCTCAACCATGACGCCATTCCCCCTCTCATTGGCTGAAGAAGGGGCGCGAGTCTGCTGAGATGACGATGGTCTACTCGAAATAACCACGGCAGCTCCCGAACTCCATTTCTCTGCCACGATAGCCTCCTGAACGCTCATAACTGGCGTCGCCTCTGTGTCCAGGCTGGAGCCACCGCTGGTTTCTGGTACCGTCGAAACAAGGTCGCCCCTCGAGGGCGTTTGCTAAAGATGCCCCTTCCAACACCACCCTTCGTCTCTTCGACAAGGCATCTCCACTACCGACGCGAGAAGATTCGCCCATTGAACGGACCGCGAGAACGGAGTCTCCAGTTGAGGAGTAACCTCCAAGCGTGCGGTTTTGGCTGCGGGCGCGGTCCGATGAGCGGTCAGACTCTCCACGCCCTCGCCTGTAGTAGCTCTTGGTGCGGGCCGGGTGGAGGGAGCCGGTTGATAGAATGCAAGCGCAGGAGCCCTCGTCCTTCCACTCCCCTCCGACCTGTCAATAAGAAGGGATTTGGTCATATAACGACAAGGTTAAAGAAACTACGGAGCAGAGAACAAAGCAAAACCACAACGAGCCAACTCATCGGTAAGAGGCTTGCGCCCAAACTTCTCATGGAAAGGCGCCCATTCACGAATCCCCATCGTATGGGGGAGAATTGCGCTCACCCACTCGCGGATATCAGCAACTAGCGAGGGAGGCATTCTCTTGGCTAAAAAAACAGAAACAAATCCTCAGTGGAGTCGTTAAAGAGAGACGACTGACGACCGTCTTAAGAAAAATTGCATAAAGTAAACAGAGGAAAACTCACGAGCGAAATTCCACGTCGCAGGAAACCTTGCTGGGTTTGACACGACATGCTCTGTTCGGACATAGAAGAAGCTCTCCCAAAAGCGGCGATTGGCCTTATCGTCCATCTTCACCACCAAACTCTTGGTTCCTTAATGACGCATATGAATCATCATACCACGAAGAAAATGGGGGGCGAAGAGGTGGAGCATGTGCCCTAGAGAAATTCCTTCGTCTTCCACCACTTCCCCTCCCTCTTCGAGTAGGGATATGTCATTTTCTGGCACTAGAACACCTACAGCTTTGTCAGAGTCGGAAGAAACACTAGCCATTTGTTTTCTTTGATCAGAAGAAACGAAAACGATGAAGGAAAAAGATAATGGTCACAGCGAAACCTAGTAGAAGCGAAAGTATGAGAGACTAAAGAAGGAGGAAAAAAATTTTGAAGTCTTTTCTTAAGTAATTGAAAAGCGTAACATTCAAATGAGAGGCTCTCGCCCCTATTTATAGGGATATAAATGCCATGAGCGGGAAAACTAAGAGCCGCCAGTCAGAAAATGGAAGGGGCACGGGAAATGACACAATACATAGAAAACGTGCGCCATAATGACGCATGGGGAATATTGATGACACCCTGAACTGACGTGATGGTCCAATTTTGAACTGACGTAACGGTCCGACGCAATTGTCGAAGCGTCATGTCGCTACCTCACCATGAGGTTCTCGCCCTTCGCATAAAGCATTCAGATTTCTCCTAATTTTTGAATCAACAAATTCCGCCCATCGAGCTCGCCAAGAGGCGACCCCAACGGGCGGATGGACTAACTGTATGGGTCAAAATCTGACCACATGTGGATTAGTGCTAAAGGGAATGGTAAGGGGTCGACTAAGCCGTGGTCATACCCACAAGGCATAATAACAACGAGTACCTCGGCCACCGCCGAGTTCGAGCCACCGAAAAACCTGTATGGCAAAGTAAATATTGTGATACTTAGGGTAAGCGAGGTAAAGTACAATCAAGGGATGAAGGCATTCTGGCTAAGGACCACTGACAAAAGGGAATACTGATAATATATAAAGAAGGTAAGAAGACAAGAGAAAGAGGGGCCTCCTTCTCCTAGAGAGAGAAGAGGTGAAGAAAACCAGGAAAAGGTTTAGATAGTGAATACAAATCTCTGTAATCGTGATTATTGAATCAATAAAGATAGATCTCATCACTGTCGATGGCATTCCATCTCTTCCATCTTTATCATTATATCACAGGATAAAATGTCAAAAATGTAAGCCTATCATCTATATTTGATATCTCCTATAATTCCAGAAAGTTTATAAGCTTGATTATATCTTATTCTCTTCTTCAATGTGCTTAGATCTAGAGTTAATTGTCCTTGGCTAAGATTTATCCTCTATTTTCTTCATTAATTAGTTTAGCAAAAGGTTTAATACTTTTTGGTCAAACAAGTGTAATCCTACAACCGCTGTCTGGAAAGGGTAGTGTGTACACAGATCTTACCCCTACCTAGTGAAAGTAGAGAAATTGTTTCTGATAGACCTTCGGCTAAAAAAAAAAACATGTTCACATCATATTAATAAAGAAATACGACAGTGGAGAAGTCATGAAAATAATATTATCGACATTATCAAATTAAAAAAAAAAAAAGTGACTTCCAATAACCCAAGATTATGAAGGGGCCCACGGCCCAACTCAAAAAGCAAAGATAGGGCCCACAAGTCAGAATCGAGTTGATAGACTCCCACCATCTGCTTGCCTTAGTATGTATGATTAAACTATTTGTTGGGCCATCAAACTCCCAAACACAGTACATTTCCCTGTCTCATGTAACTGCTTCCTCTAGCCCCACTCCACATGGGTTCATTGCTAGCCTATCTTTCCTCTGTAAAATTAAATTTTTTTTTAAAGGAAAGTTTATGAAAGTGTAGAGACTATTATTCTCATGGAACTACACAAAAACAGAACAACACTAGTATAGTAAAATGCAAAACAAGAAAATTCGAGGAAAGCTGGGAAATGTAGGTAATCCTAATAAATGAAGTAATTATTCATGGGATACTAATTGTTTGAAGAAATCAAGATTGAGTGTACAGTTTTGTCCTTGTCGCTTCAAATTTTAAATCAATCAATTAAGAATTGAAATTAGAATAAAAGGTGGTCCAATGAGGACAAAATGAGGTACGGATTAGTTAAGGAAATGAGCTTACTGTCAACACGTGAATCCTATAAACTGCGGCCAACAAATAAGGAGTACGAGATAGAAATTGTCATTGAGTCTTTGAGGCGTCGAAGCAAAGCCCTATGATTGATCTGATTCTCCATTGAGTTAGTTCAGAGCTTGTAAATTATAGTATTGAATAAGTAGACTTTCTCCTTGGACTTGAATATTGAATTGACTCTTCTTCAATAGCGTTCAAGCGCTAAGCTCAATTCAATTCATTTCATACTCATAGCTTATTAGCTTGAGATTCTCCATTTCGTTTGGCTGATACCTAATGAACTTTGAAACTATCTTCACAAAGTAACTAAGAATGTAAGGATTGCCCAAGAAATAATCTCATCCCGCATCAATGTATAACTCTAACATTGATAGATTCATCTTCTATCAAAATCCATAAGGACGTTATTAATTAATCAATATGGTACCAAATAATTTGCTAAAAAGGAAAAGAATATGGTAGCAGAATTTAAAGTAACTCTTACAATATGCTGTAAGAATCCACTACTTCTATGCTAACCTTCTTGCTCACGAGCAAACAACTTCAAAATGAGATCAAGTAACAAATGAAATTCCTTTCCATAACATTATTTGTTATATGCCAACTATCTACATATTAGGTAAATAATTATCTAAAACAATAACAAAATTAGAAAAGTTTATTTTTATCAATAAAGAGTTAAATATATAAAATATAAATTACGTTATAGAATATGACCCTCGGAAGCAAAAGCATTTTTTGGGAGGGCCGGTGTATGCAAAATTTTATACAAGCGGTGTCATGATTTGAAAAAATAAACAAATGAATATATCACTATAATTATAAATGATGTCATTTTTTATACATATTCCCAATATTTGAATTTTTCTTATAAATATTTAGTGAAAATTTTCGATCAAGCGACATGGTACAAGGTAAAACGCCCCGGGGTGGTTTATGGTTTTTGTGTTTTTTCTTTTTGACTTATGTAGCAGTGTAGGTGGTGAAATTGGGGAGTCCAGAACCGAAATGTGGTTCTTTTGAACTCAAAATACTTTTTTAGGTGGAAAAAAAAGTTACCATTCTATATAAAATACGGTTATGAACCGCGTTTTACCTTAACGGTCGTTTGGGTCATTAAGGTAAAGCGTGATTTATTACTGCGTTTTATATAAAACGCAGTTTAATACCGCGCTTTACCTTAACGTCTTATCAGCTTCCAGGTAAAGCGCGATTTATTACTGTGTTTTATATAAAACACAATAAGAAATCGCGCTGTACCTATATAAATATCGTCCCCTTCCCTTTCCCCCCACGTTTTGGACAGAACCCTTTCCCCCATTTTTAAACTCGAACAGCGGTCCCCCCTCCCCCACTCCATTAAAAAGATAGAAAACTCGAGTGGACCCCACCCGTCCCACAAAAACTAATCAAAGTTTGTCCCACATCCTAGCCAAGCCTTCTATTGTTGTGGGTTGCTTGTTTCGGAATCAAAATTTCAGATCTTCAATTTTCCGAAAAATATAAATCGAGGTATTCCGATTTAGTTTATGTCCAAACTCATATAAATAATGCATATTAGTTATTTTGAATGTGTTCCATGTTGTTTTGTGATTGTTTAGTGATTAAATTGGTATGTTATTTTTATCCGGACTAAAATATTAATGTTCTAACAAAATATGTAAAAATTGTGAAATTGTTATTATTTGTTAATAAAAATGTTAATAAATTACTATTATTGTTTTATATGTTTTTTGTGAATGTTTTGTGATTACAATGTATTTGTTGTGTTTTATCTGGTTTATATTATTTATTTGTGTCACGACCCGAATTTTTCACCCTCGGGAGTCGTGATGGCGCCTACTCGTAGAAGCTAGGCCAGCCACGAATTTAGAAACCATTAATTCTTTTATTTTAATCCTTTTTATAAATCATGTTAACAAGTGATAAACGTTTAAATAACAGCGGACAGATAGATTAAAGCGGAAGACTTAAACGAAATAAACCAAACAATATGGAAATCCACATATGTCTTCACCCAGAAACTGGTGTCACCACATTCACGGACTGTCTAAGATCACTACATACAAATGTCTGAAAGAAAGAAACTCCATCTGTTTTGGTACAAGTGATAACAAAATCATAAAAAGAGATAGAAGAGATGTCGGGCCTGCGGACGCCTGCAGGACTACCTCGGGATCTCGGTGGACTGAAGGCTGGCTCCCGAACTACTACTGCTGACCAAACGCTGCTCCGGTATCTGCACATAAGTGCAGAGTGTAGCATCAGCACAACCGACCCCATGTGCTGGTAAGTGTCTGGCCTAACCCCGGCGAGGTAGTGACGAGGCTAGAACCAGACTCCAGATAAACCTGTGCAGTTATATAATATATGGCGAAAAAATAAACAGGTAATAAGCAGTTTAAAAGGGGGGGGGGGATACATACTTCGGGGAGCAATGTCAACCTAGCAGAAACCAAATAGATATATGAGAGAACAGTACAATATCTACAAAAATACAATAACACTACTGTTGCGCCTCGCAACCCGACCCCTTATCAATTAACACTGTTGCGGCGTGCAACCCGATCCATATATATATAGCTGTTGCAGCGTGCAACCCGATATATATATATATATATATATATATATATATATATAAAATATTGCGGCGGGCAACCCGCTCCAAGTGTACAGCTTACAGTGATCATGACAACAGTCCCGGCAAGGGATTAACCATAAATTACACTATCCCGGCAAGGGAACTCGACAGTACAAGTATATACGTCCCGGCAAGGGAGAATCAGCTATAACCAATCTCAACTCAACTCCTAATCATCTCAATTATCACCATTTCTAACTCATAAGTACATTTCACGAAAATAAACTAAGTCTTAGCGCAATACCACGGATTTACTCACTTTTGCAACCATAGTATCATTCAAGAATACAACAAGTATCAATTTAAGACTCACGGTCATGCTCGACACCAACGTATAGATACTCGTCGCCATGCCTATACGTCGTACTCAACAAGAAACAAGTAGCAAATATGACTCAACTCCTAATCCCTCAAGCTAAGGTTAGACCGAACACTTACCTCGAACTTCCACAGCCAACTCAATCCTCAATTACCGCCTTTCCTTTCAAATTCGGCTCCAAATCAATTGTATCTATACATAAATGACTTCATAACATCAAATAATGCTAAACAATTCGAATCCAATGCCTAATTATAGCTTTCCAATCATTCTTCCCAAGAACCCAAAAATCGACCCCAGGCCCGCTTGGTCAAAACACGAGGTTCAGACTAAAATCGAATCACCCATTCATCCACGAGCCCAAATATATAATTATTTTCAAAATTCGACCCCAAAAAGAGGTCTAAATCACAATTAATCAAAAAGCCCTAACTCTACCCAAATCCCTAATTTTCTACCTTTAATCACACATGTTTTGGCCTAGAAATCTAATAGATGTTGATGAAAATGGAAGAAAACAAGTTAAAGATTACTTACCCAAGAAGTTTTGGTGAAGAAGTGCCTCAAAAATCGCCTAAGAGCTTTGGAGAAGAAGGGGTTTATGAAAATTTTATGAAATCCCGTAAGGCTACTGTTCTGAAGTTTTAAAATTTAACTGGGCGATTTTACTCTACGCGATCGCGACAGACCCTTCGCGTTCGCGATGGGTCAGGCTGGTTAAGCCTTCGCGTTCTCGTTAATGGGCTCGCGTTCGCGAAGCTTTAGCTTTTCGAGCCCTCGCGTTCGCGTCCAACGGGTCGCGTTCGCGTAAGGTAACTACCCCCCCCCCCTGCCGAGGCCCATTTGACCTTCGCGTTCGCGTGGCCAGGACCGCGTTCGCGAAGGTATAGCCCCCACTGCCTCGCGTTCGCGACCTGGGCTACCCGTTCGCGTAAAAGGAAATTCCTTCAGAACCAAATTACACATCGCGTTCGCGAGGGCCTTCCCGCGAACGCGAAGAAGGAAATACCAGAACAGCTTAACAGCTTTTTTCTGCAATTTTTGTTAAGTTCAAAACCTCCCGAAACACATCCGAAACACACCCGAGCCCTCGGGGCTCCTAACCAAACATAGTTACTAACTCACCAACATCATACGAACTTATCCGCGCGATCAAATCGCCAAAATAACCTCAACAACAACGAATTAAACCTCAAAATCAAAGGATTTTTCTCAAACTTCATAAAACATCAACTTTAGCAATATAGGTCTGAATCACGTCAAACGACGTCTGTTTTTCACCAAATTTTACAGAAATGTCTTAAATCATATATAAGACCTGTACCGGGTACCGGAACCAAAATACGGGCCCGATACCAACACGTTCTCATCAAATTTCATTTCAAAACCTTATAAACAATTTCAGAAAATAATTTATTTCAAAAATTCATTTCTCGGGCTTGGGACCTCAAAATTTGATTCCGGACATACGCCCAAGTCCCATATTTTCCTACGGACCCTTCGGGACCGTCAAATCACGGGTCCGGGTCCGTTTATCCAAAACATTGACCAAGGTCAAATTAATTCATTTATTAGCCAAAATTTATCATTTTTCAAAGATTTTCATATTTAAGCTTTCCGGCTACGCGCCCGGACTGCGCACGCAAATCGAGGTAACTCTAAATGAGGTTTTCAAGGCCTCGGAAATATAGAATTTAATTTAAAACCAATGATGACCGTTTGGGTCATCACAATTCGCTTAAAGACTAGTATAATAGTACCCTTTTAGGGTAGTAAAATGTAATTCCTTTTAGCATAGTAAAATGTAGTGCCTTTTAGTGTAGTATAATGTAGTGCCTTTTAGCGTAGTAAAATGTAGTGCCATTTAGCATAGTTTCCCTGTAGTTTAAGTATCTCTTATACTAAAAAATACGTCAAAATGACTGATAGATCAAACACAAACTCTGTCCAATCATAGTCAACATATAATTGGTGCTATTGGGCCGCAAATATCGAGTCTGGAACCCTTATATGAATATTTAATAATTAAATATTGTATAATTATAAAAATTAATTATTTAATTTACAAACAAACATATAAAATTGTAAAACTAACATGTAAAATAATAAAACTAACAAATAGAAGAATTCAGGATAAATTGGTGCTACTGGGCTCCAAATATCGAGCCTGGAACCCATATGTGAATATTTAATAATAAAAATTAATTATTTAATGTACAAACTAACATATAAAATTATAATAAAACTAACACATACAAGAATTCAGGATATCTTGGTGCTACTGGGCCGCAAATATGGAGCCTGGAACCCATATATGAATATTTAATTATAAAAAATAATTATTTAATTTACTAACTAACATGTAAAATAATAAAACTAACACATAGAAGAAATCAGGATAAATTGGTGCTATTGGGCTCCAAAATATTGAGCCTGGAACCCATATTTGAATATTTTTTTATAAAAATTTATTATTTAATTTACAAAGTAACATATAAAATTATAAAACTAACACATAGAAGACACTAGTAGAAAATGGCAGATTTTCGACGGCAAAAATAGTCGGAATTCGATCGGAAATCACGTATTTCCGACTACTTTCCGACCGAAATTGGTCGGTCGAAAAAATGTTGGTCGGAAAATCATTTTCGACCGAATCTGTCGGTGATTTCAGACCAAAGTGGTCGCAAATTTCAAAAAGGTCAGATAACTAAATAATTCACGTTTCCAACTAAGTGGTCGGAATTACCGACTGAATCGGTCGTAATAATACAAGTAAAATTAATAATTAAAATTAAATTTTATTTAATTTCCGACGGAATCCGTCGAAAAATATTGAATATTAATTTTTTTTTGTCGAATTTCCGACCGAATATGTCGGAAATTAATAATTAAATATTAAATTTTATTTAATTTCTGACGGAATCCGTCAAAACTTTCTGAATATTAATTTATTTTTTTGCATTTCCGACCGAATCAGTCG
Source organism: Nicotiana attenuata (assembly GCF_001879085.1). Taxonomy (NCBI): domain Eukaryota; kingdom Viridiplantae; phylum Streptophyta; class Magnoliopsida; order Solanales; family Solanaceae; genus Nicotiana; species Nicotiana attenuata. Next base: position 2,127 of record NW_017670469.1, on the reverse strand, counting down.
CAAATTTGAGAATTTATGGTTAAATCTGGGAAGTTGTCCGACCGTTTCCGTCGGAATTCAGTCAGAATTTTGTATAAAACTGGGCAGAATTCTGCCCAATTTCGAGCTACACCACTTGTCAAACTATCACAAACAAAAAAATACCAACCAACAATACATTAACAACAATCTAAACCAACGATACATTAATACAATAATACGAACCAATAGTACATTAACACAATCTAAATTAACAATACATTAACAAATTCTAAACCAACAATGCCAACCATTAACACAACTTAAACCAACAATACCAACCTTTAAACCTAACAATTTTGGGCATAAAAACATCCAAATAGTATCCCACATTCAAGATTAAAAACAATACATAAAGTTATCTCTCACAATCAAGTTTACCAATCAACCAAAACATCACAACTAAACTACTACACATCAAATTCAGTTTGTTCATCCTCATCATCAGATAAATCATACCCATGTTTACGCATAAATTTCTGCATCTTAACAAATGTTGCGAATCGGGAGTCCAATTGTTGCTTCGAATCACGAATTTTCTTTCTCATATCTTCCATCTGTTCTTGATTTTGAGAAGAAGAAGAATTGGCTAAGAGTGGGTTTGGATGACCTGTAGGTCGACGTACTCCAAGTCCGTAGACTCTACCTTTGTTTACTCCACCCACTGCCTCTGTCCACAATGAAGACATATCATCAGGTATTGGTTGAGTTGAAGGAGGCTGAGTTTGTTGCTATTCTTCCAACCTTTTATGATAATCTTCCTAAAATGAAAAACATAATTATTATGTAGACAAACTAATATCAATAAATCATAAATAATTATGAAGTTAGAAATTTACATATGTGTCTGACGCACGCGTCTCCACCCAGTGTTCTCTTGTACCATCCTTCTTCTTTTTCTTATGTAACTCCTCGAAGACCTCAGCGTGACTCATATCTCGCCCTCTCTTCATTTCCTTCATAAGAAAAAGTATGAGTTAGACTTTACAAACGTAAAATTCTATATGTAAAACTAAAAAAATTTTTATAAATAATTACCATGCTTAGTTTATGGGCCTCAAAAGTAATCGAACCCCCTGTGTGCAACGAGCCACCTTTTTTAGAGGCACGGTTTGCCTTTGCTTGTCCACTCTTTGCCTTCCATTTTGGGGTATTCCATTTCTCAAGAAGTTTATCCCAAACATCTTCTCTTAACCAGTCCGGCATTTTATCGGAATTGCGAGCAGCGCACATAGTAACGCAATCATTTAATTAAAGAGAAAACGCAATCTAAATTCACATGAATACAGAAGCTAGGGACAAATTCTTCTGACAATTGACTTAATACGTACAACCTTCAAAAACAGCTTAAATGTTGTCCCTACCTACAGAAAAAAAAGGAAAATCTACAACTGAAACCCAGAAGTGTAGAAAACAGCAGAGCGCACACCAAAAAGAAAAATCAGAAACAAAATAGAGAAAAAAAAGAATTGTGACGACCCGGCCGGTCGTCTTATGAGTTACGCTCCGTTTCCCCCATTTTTGCTTTTTTATGTATTGTTTATCCGTGTTTTGAGGTATCGGGTTGGTTGGATTGAATCCGGAATAGTTTTGGTGAAGTTTGAGACACTTAGTCTCTTTTAAGAAGGTTTGAGTTGGAAAAGTCAACCGGATGTTGACTTATGTGTTAGAGGGCGATGTGAGTTTCGATGGTTCGGTTAGCTTGGGGAGGTGATTTATGACTTAGGAGTGTGATCGGAATGGGTTTTGGAGGTCCGGAGTAGAATTAGGCTTGAATTGGCGAAGTTGATATTTTGGCGATTTCCGGTTGATAGGCGAGATTTTGATCCAGGGGTCAGAATGGAATTCCAAGAGTTGCAATAGCTTCGTTATGTCATTTGGGATGTGTGTGCAAAATTTCAGGTTATTCGGACGTGGTTTGGTTGGGTTTTTGATCGAAAGCGTATTTCGGAAGATTTTTAGAAACTTAGGCTTGAATCCGATGTGTTTTGGATAATTCGAAGTTGTTTGAGGTGTTTTGATGATTGGAACAAGTTTGAATAAGGTTTTAGGATGTGTTGGTGCCTTTGATTGAGGTCTCGGGGACCTCGGGTGAGTTTCGGGTGGTCA